>NW_004955458.1:8341909-8369262 GCF_000276665.1 Chinchilla lanigera
TATTTCTTTTTCCTTTCCCCTTCATCCTTTTCTCCTTTCACCCATTCCAGTTACTCTTTCCTTCTGAAGCCAATGGAAACCCTTTTAAACTTTTAATTAAAATTTGGTTAAGAATAGTATCACATTTGAAAATTTCTTCTTATTATCACAACTTGAGACAACGTGATAATTTTGTGATATTTTGCCTAGAGGCCACTAAACATAGATGAATTTTATCCTATGACAGGACTACAGAATTACTCAGTAATTGATCTTAATTTCTAATGCAACTGAATTAATAATGACTTTGAAATGAGGAATAAGTTCCAGCATAATCATAAACACTTAGCTAAATAATATTCAGTTTTTTTATTTCCCTATTTTGGTTTGCAGTGACTTGAGACTCAGCACCTACAGTCGTTTGAAATGAGGAATAAGTTCTAGCATAATCATAAACATTTAGCTAAATAATATTCAGTTTTTTTATTTCCCTATTTTGGTTTGCAGTGACTTGAGACTCAGCACCTTCAGTCAGCTGAACTCAGTGAGGTGAAAAAGGGTAACATGAGTGAAGGTCTCATTATAGGCACAAAATTAAAAGAAGCAAAGAATGAACAACCATACAGAAATAGATTGGTGTAGGTGAGAGGGATTTAGCAAGGTCTGAAAGACTCTTCTTGGCCTCCCTGTGTGGTATTTCTTCTTTGCAGGTCTACCTGGAGACCTTAGAATCAGTGTACTAAAGGGGAAAAAAAAAGAGAACATTTTTCCTAGGTTTTACAGCTTCCTGTGAGGCTGAAAGCGAACTGGGACAGAGGAAAAGGGGAAAAGATTGAACAGGCCATGCTTGGAGCCTTCTTATTCTCTTGAGTTCAAAACACTCAACATGAGGATTACCAAGCAACCAAATAAATAACTTCCAAATAATGGGTTTAGGTAATAAATTCAAAGGAATATGTCTACTTCCATTATTGTAGATACATGAAATCCTTATAATGTCTATCACCATGCACTAAACTGAAGTCAAAATGGATCAAAGATATAAATATTAAAACAGAAACACTAAATCTATTGGAAGAGAAAGTAGGTAGAAATCTTAAAGACACAGGGGTAGGCAGAGAATTCACAAACAAAAACCAAGCTGCACAGGAAATACTTCAAAGAATCAACAACTGGGATCTCATCTTATTGAAAAGTGTTGCACATCAAAAGGAATCACCAACAGAGTAAAAAGAAAGCCCATGAATTGGGAAAAAAATTTATCTAACTGTTCCTCAGACAAAGGACTTCTACCTCAAACTTACAAAGAATTTTTTAAAACTCAGGCTCCTAAAATTCAAAGATCCAATCCAAAAATGGGCATCTGAGATGAATACACACTTCTCAGCTGAAGAAATATAAATGGCAAATAAATATATTAAAAAATATTCATCACTAGTCATGCAAGAAATGCAAATTAAAGCAACACTGAGATTTCATCTCACCCCAGAAAGAATGGCTGTCATTAAGAAATCAACCAACAACAAATGCTGATGGGAATGCAAGGAAAAAGGAACCCTTCTCCACTCTTGGTGGGAGTGTAGACTGATACAACTGCTGCAGAATTCAGTGTGGAGATTCCTCAAAAAACTAGGTTTAGAGGTCCCATTTGACCCAGTTATTCCCCTACTGGGTATTTTTCCAGAAGAATTGAAAACATCATACCAGGGAAATATATGTGCATCCATGTTTATACCAGTATAATTTGTCATAGCTAAATTTTGGAAACAACCCAAATGCCCATCAATGGAGGAACAGATAAAAAAGATGTAGTATTTTTATACAGTGCAGTATTACTCAGATATAAAGAGAGATAAACTCAAGGTTTTTGTAGGTAAATGGATGCAACTAGAGAACATACTCATAAGTGAAATAAATCAGATCTGCATTTGTAACATCATATGGTCTCCCTAGTATAAGAAACTGAAAGCATAAATAAGATCCAAAAGATACAATAGATAATGAAAGGGAAACAAACTTCTCAAAAAGAGAGAACAACTTGGATGGGTGAAAGGAGAAAAGAAACAAAGAAGGAAGGAAAAAATATACATACACAAGATAGCTAAGTTCATTGTACTACAATTTTTATTGGTTTATTGAAAGGAACAGCTAATGCTTAATTGTTTGATCAATTTTGCATGCCTATATCTGGTAATCTGAAGAACTACTTTGAAAATAACTATATGCAATATAACAACCATTGTTAATTTCCTATCATCTTGTTTTGAAGATCTGTATCATTTTTACTGTTTTCTATTGTCTTAAAAATTAAAAAATATATATATAAAAGGAAAACTAAAAAGCAACTTACTTGATAGTTCCAAGAGAGGTCAATAAATCCTGTTCCTCAAAAAATATATATAAGATAAAATTTCCTTAAATAATTATTTCAAGATTCAGTACTTACAGAAAAGTAGAAAAGTGCTTATTCATGAAAAACTATGAAATTTGTATCTGCAGCCTTCTTGCCTAGGCTCCTAAAACTGTTGAAGAAGTTTTACAGTCTTTGTATACAATCCAACAGTTGCTCCTATAAGAGTAGGCTTGACTTAGAATGAAAAATGAAAAGCCATTACTAACAACACTGTCAGCACAGGTGTACCCTACCTGTGCTTTTCATTTTCTACAGTTTGAGAACTGTAGTTTGAAATTAAATGCAATATTCCAGAAGCAAATAATTCATGTGTTTTAAACTAAACTTTTTTAGTAATGTGGAGAAATCTTGCACTGTACTTCTCTCTTCTGCCCGAGCTGTGAATCATCTTTGTCTACTATACTTACACTATATATATGCTCCCTGCATACTTTTTAGCTTTCGTGATCACCACGTTGACTGTTCAGGTATCACAGTGGTTCAATAGAGTGCACAAGAGTAGTGATGCTGACAATTTGGATATGCCAACGAAATGTCACAAAATGTTTCTTTTAAGTGAAAAAGCGAAAACTTATCATAGTATTGTAACAGTGGTAACGGTTACTCTGTTTTGTCTTTTACAATCCTTTCCTAAAGTAGTCCAACTTTGAAAATTACACCTTGTAAAGTTATCCCTTCTATCCCTCACCTTTGCCTGGCATTGCAAATTCTAAAAAAAAAAATAATAATAATAATAATCTTTAAATAACTAAGATATGAACTGCTGGAGTCAAGTATTATGGGAAAAGGGAACAAGAAAAATCTGGTCCCAAGAACTTTTTTGTTTGTTTGTTTGTTTGTTTTTCTCCAGTACCGGGAACCGAACTCACGACCTTGCTCTTGCCAGGCAGGCACTTTGCCACTGAGCTAAATCCCCAGCCCCTAGAACTTCTAACAGGTTTTTTTTTTTTTTTTCAATTTTCCAGAACCTGAAAGACATGATCATCTCCAGAAAACATCAAAGTGTGCACTAAGGACTTGCTAATCTTATTCTTTAATTAAAAGTGGAATAATATTTAATTATCAGGAAAATAATGTGTTTTGCTAAACAATATAGAGACTGGCTTAGAAAACAAAAGTGCATTGTTATCACCAGGTTGTTTTGGCAAAAAGGCAAACATTGTCTGAGTGATAAAAGATGGTCACTGAGTGTGGATGACTGACTCATCACACAGCCTTGCTGACTATTATTCCAGCATGCTCTTTGCCTCCTCACAAAGTCCTTTCTGAATACAAAACTTCCTTGGAATTGTCCTTTTGATGATAGTTTAGCCATATTCTGATTAGCTAGCTCTACATAATAAATTTTTCTTCTTCTCATCAAATTTCGATCACCCCAGTGCAAATAAAAATCTGCATAAATTTACAAAAAGTCACTGCACTGTGTACTTATAATGGATGTGTTTTATTATGTACTTTGCTTTAATGGGTTTTTCTCTTTTTAAAATCATTTTATCACTTCCATCAATAACATTTACATGGTTAATTTAATATTCTATATTTATGACCAATTTTAATTCTAAAGAAATCTTTAGTAAGAATGGTGAAAAATGAATACAGTCTTCATCAAGTACTTGGAGTATGAGGCAGGCTCAAGCAGTCCTAGAATGCTGTGAACAGTTCTTGATGTATGATACTGATTAGAGCTCAGAAGGCTGATAAAAATGCAGACAGTAAAGGCCAGGCTCAAGAGTTACCAGCTGGGAACAAAGATTCTGCTGGCAGTTGGGCTACTTGTATTATGTGTCATAATACACAGGTCCTGTGTCTTGTGCTCTAGCAGAAAATGTCTCTCTATTGTGCCCATTTTATGAGACTCTACAGAAGACTGAGAGTAAGCACAGTAACTCTTAAATCTGACAGAAGATTCAAGACATCCCAAACTTCAGGCTGTGGTGTGGATACTGTTAGCTGCTTTGAGATAGATCTAAAAGGGGAAGTAGGGGAAAATGGCTGAGGTGAATTATTCAAACATTTACAGTTTCTCCAGAAAGAAACCATCTGCAAAGGCGAACATCTGTGGTGGACTGACAACTGGTGGTCAACTTGTAGCACCCAATTGAACTGAAACTTAAAGTAGGAGAGATTTATTTTGGCCCAAGGTTACACATAGTCCATTGTCTGCTGGCTCAAAGGAGGAAATAGCCTCTTGGAAGGGCATACTATACGGGAAATTTATTATTGTTGGGAAGGCATGAAACAGAAAGAGAAAGAAGGAGCCCGGAAGGAAGATATGCCCTTCCAGGTCACATCCCGGTGAGCCACCAATTTTGACCAGACCTCAACTTCCAACAACAGCTCACTGGCTCCATCTCAGCAGCGGATGAAGCCATGCATGACGACACCTTCACCATGATCAGATCATCTTCAGAGAAGCCTCACTCTGAGTGCATGAGGCTTCACAGAACATGCTGGAACTGACCCATAATAGAGCGTGGTTTTCCTTACTGTTTCTCCACTCTTTGTCTATTTGTTGGCAACCATGCTGTTTCTTCCTTGCAGCCAGCTGACCATAGGTTGAAAGGATTAAAACTGCAAACCACAGTAACATCTTCTGTTTCAACTGTGGTATCTGGTATTTTGTCCCACTAATGAGAAAATGACTAATACACAGATAAATGCAGTTGTTACCCATTGTTTTCAGTGTCATTTTCCACCTTTTCCTGTGCTCCCACTAAATTCTGTCAATACTTAATGGAAAATTCCAAAAGTAAATAATTTTAAATTTTAAATTGAATGTTGATCTGAGCTGCATGAGGAAATCTCACAGTTTCTCATTCTGTTGTGCCAATCTTTATCCAGAGTATTTACACTGTATAATCTATCCTCCTGTTAGTCACTTAGTTATGATTTCAGTTACAACACCAAATGTCAGGATATTACAGTGCTTCAGTAAGATAATTTTACATAACTTTTATTATTGCATATTATAATTATTTTATTTTATTCTCAGGTTGTGATTGATAATCTCTTGCAGTGCTTAATTTATATATCAAACTTTTCATATACATAAGGAACAAATAATATATAGACAGATTTCAGCAGTTTTTACATTTTCTGCTATCCACTGAAGACCTTGCATTATATTCCTTAAACACAGACAAGTCTGTTACATTAGCAAAAGCAGAAATGGACATGTTTTCTAATCCATCAGAATGAGTAAAATTCTCTTTACCATACTATAATCTTAAATTTTGCTTGAGTAACTTTCATATATTGACATATTGCCCAAAATTTCTCCCCCAAATGTGGTTTTTAAGCAAATTTTTTTCCAGAATAACCTAAAAAAGATGCCCACATGGGGCTGTGGAGGTAGCTGAATGGTGAAGCTCTTTCCTAGCATTCATGATGACCTGAGTTCAATCCCTAGCACTGAGAAACATGGCACCCATGTTTTTCATATTTGATTCCCTAGTCTCAGTCACCAGTATCTTCATTCTGATTCATCATAGCATCATACCACTGATATGTCTTATCATCATCCTGTCCCATGCTTCCATAGTTGCTTTAAGAATGCCGAATGGATCTCCTCATTGCTTGAATTTATACTCATAGATGACTCCTCATTGCCTTCCATGCAGAGGCAAATCCTCTCTATGTGCTATAAGGCCTGGCCTCATTTTCTAAACAATACTGTATCATTCT
This sequence comes from Chinchilla lanigera, assembly GCF_000276665.1. Lineage (NCBI taxonomy): Eukaryota > Metazoa > Chordata > Mammalia > Rodentia > Chinchillidae > Chinchilla > Chinchilla lanigera. The sequence continues at coordinate 8,347,986 of NW_004955458.1, forward strand.
CACTCTTGCTCAAACTTTGCTTACAAAGGCCTTCTTCTAATTTTTGGAACTACAACTCAAAATTTTGCAAGATCTCTTTTCTCTGCCCAGTTGGTTGTCCTTTACCATAAGTTCCCTTTCATTTTGCCCCAAAAGTTGTAGTTTGTAAATTAGTTAGAAATGAAATATGATAGCTTAGTAAAAGTGATTTTTAAAAGACTGTAGTTGTAATAGCGGTTACTATTTTTGGTTGGATATTTTAATTATGTTAGGCTTGTAAGTCAGTAGTGCTTTGATTCTCTTTGGTTAATCCGTAATGTAACAAGTAGCTTTAGAAATTCAATATGGAAGTAGAAGAAATAAAGATAGTGAGAGTTAGACAAGGACAACCGTACTTTTAAAATTTTAATTTTATGAAAAACTTTTGCTTCAAGAGACAAAATTACTGAAGTTTGCAATCCTTTTTTCCTTTCCAGGAAACTCATATCAAGAAATTCCTAAGGTCTTTACAGATGCAACAAGCCAATAAATGGGTCCTGTACTTTTCACCTATAAACTGAGCCTGTGCTTTTTCTCCCACAGACTTCCTTTATTAAGGACTTAACACTATTAAGTAGACAAAATATCTCTGACATATTTCAAATGCAAACAAACATTTTGTATTCTAACAATGCCCACCAAATAGGTAGTCTGATAGACAGTGGAATATACATCCTGGATCACCCATGTTCAAGACACCCCTCAACCATCCAAAATACCCAACCCCAGACCACAATGCAAATTTATTTGGAGGAACTGCAAGCCCTTCTGAGTGCATAACAAATTCCTGAAGCCTCTCATTGATGTACCCTGCAAATTCTTTCTGTCATTCACCTGCAACCTACTCTCTGGATGGTACATTGTGTCAACTTGAGAAGCTTAAAAGTTTAATGAAGTGACTCAGCAGGGGGCCAGGGTCTTCACAGTGTAAACATCCTCATCCTGTGCAAGACGAGGGCACAGAGATGGTGTGAGTGCTACACCTACCGTAGGGGGTGGAAGTCTGCTTACAATATCAGGGAAGAAAAGAGGCTTCCTCTCCTCTACCCCTTGTTGCTCTTGTTGCTTTTGCTGTCTTCCACTGCCACGAACTGTTGCCCTCTGCCATGCCACCCTGCCTTGGAGCCAGCCACTTATGGACTGAAACCACTATAAACTGTGAGCTAAATAAACCTTTCCTTGCTTAACTTTGGGTGTCAGGTATTTTGTCTCAGCAATGAGAGAAAAGTAACCAGTACCAAAAAACTCAACCACAGACCATAATGCAACTGTATTTGGAGGACCTGCAATCTCTTCTGAGTGCATGGCAAACTTCACAATGCCCCTTGTTGATGTATCCTAAAATTCCTTTCTGTGATTGAAGTCACCCACCTACCACCTACTCTGTGGATGGGGTGAGTTGAGGTCCCCATCTGTATTTTTGGCGAAGCCTCCTCAGACCTGTTCCTTGACAGTATCACAAACTTTTATCACAACAGTGGTGGTGAAAATGGGCAAAGGGAAGGAGCTAGACAGAAAAATACCTTTCTCTGTCACAGAGAAGAAAATAGTTCTTATAAAAGTTGAAGTAAAAGACTCCTTTCACTTCATTCCTTTGAATGCAACAAAGGACTGCAGTAAAATGCAAGTGAGGCAACTATGTTAATGTCTACCAAAGAAAAACATATGTCATGTGTTACCACCCAGAACGAACTCCAGTTCTGTTAGTAAATATGTGAGGAATGCTTACAAACTGGTAAGTAACTACACCTGCCACCATTTATCAGCATTCATCTCTTTTCATTCTAACTTAGTCCTTTTGCCTCCTCCCCAGGAGACTGGAGCTATGAGTTTGAGGGCTAAGTATAACTTGTTCAATACTATTTTTCAGTATGAAAAAAGTGAAGCATAATTAATCTAAATATGGTCACTGTCAGATTTCATGCAGGAAGGTTAGTGGACATGCAAACAATATGCTAAAATCAATTGTTCTTTACTAAGGGTGTCATGCTCGGGGATAACTAGCAATGTTGGGGGACATTTTTGATAACTGCACTTGTTAGTGCCCTTTGTGTGCTTTACTAATGATGAGAATGCTACCAAACATGCTGCAAAGCACAGGCAACTCCTACCTAAAATATTGCCAGCCCAAATTGGTATGGCTTGTGATCCCTGCCAACGGTGTCATAACTGAGAAATTTTGGTTTCAACTTTTTACGTTTAATTTGTGATGTCTTTGGATAAACTATAAATCAACTCCAACAAGCACTGTCTTACTCTGCATTCACATCAACCCTACTGTCTTTGCCCCTTTCCTGTCCCTGGGAAAAATACCCAACATCCATAACTTAAAGGAGGGTAGGCCTATTGTGGTGCCTGGTTTCAATCCATGATGAGCATACTGTAGGACAGAAACAGGATGGTAGGGGGGAAACCAATAAAATCCCACCTCGTAACAGCACATCCGGGTACTCAACTCATCAGTGGATGACTTCACCAATGAGAATGACAGATTCACTATCTAATCACTTTCCACACAAATGAAGATTTGGGAGGATATTTTAGATCTAAAACATAACACTTACCTGTCACTTTCTAGTTTAAAGAAAAGAATAAAACGTGTGTTGTGTGTAAGGGAAGACAAAATATATTTTATTCCTCATTCCTAATTAAGCTGTGGAGGTTCAGAGCAAGTACCTTTGCTATGGGTCAGACAGAAAATTTATATAAGAAGTATTTATGATCCAATAAATGCTTCCTCATATCTCATCAACAACACTTAGAACTTCTGGTAAAAACAAAGTGAGCACACTTGCTCTGTATAAAAAGCATGCACAAATCCTATTTCCTATCTAAATAGTTAAATTTAAGAGAAAGAACAAAATTAATAATAATATCTTTGTGCCTGAAAATACTAATTTATACATTAGTTAATATTTGTGCATTATATATATATATATATATATATATAAATCAGTAACAATGAAAATGTGTTCCATTTCCAGCCAAGAAATGTTAGCCTGATAAGCCCTATAATACTAGCAGCCTTGCGAGAATTGTCTATGGAATATTTTAAAACGATAATTTCAGTCTTCCTAAAATGTTTGAATTAACTGTCCTGATTATATTAGTTTCCAATAGCTGCCATAACAAGGAATCAAAGTTGTGTCTTAAAACAAGAGAAATTTGCCCTTTGACATTTCCATACGCCAGAAATCTAAAATCAAGAAGTCAGCAGAACTTCAATTCTTTTGAAGAGGTGGGGAAAATCCTTACTTGCACCCCACAGCGTTTGTGGGTGCTAATATTTCTTTCTCTGAGCTCAAGTTCTCATCCCGCTGTGGAATTATCTGCCGTACATCTGCTTCGATGGATTCTGGGGGTGGAAGACTGCTAATTCAGAGGCACTGAAACATCTTGAATATGGAATATTTGGCCAATTCAACTACAAATGGGTCTTATGGGAGAAAAGCAAGGAAGCTCCGCGAGTGACAATGAGATAAAAGTTAATAATTCGGCCACTGTCATCATACCTTGCTAACCTGAAACAGAGGTCTGCGCTCAGTAAAACATTATGATTATGTTTTTCCTCAACAAATCTGGGAGTTTGAGTCAGTTCAAGACTTCATTTCAGTGAAGTCCGCTGACCCTCACAACGATAGTCTCTGGCCTGTTTTCACTCACCTATCAGGATTTGCTGACCAAACACAGCATGTCATTAATTTCCATTTTATCATCATATCACCATACACATCGTATCATTTTTGCTGTGATTTCTCATAAGGATACTTATCATTGGATTTAAAGACCACAGTGATAATCCAGGATAATTTTAGTTCAATATATATATATTTTTTTTGTTTGTTTGGTTGGTTGGTTGGTTTTTTTCCGGTACCAGGAACCGAACTCACGACCTTGTGCTTGCCAGGCAGGCACTTTGCCGCTGAGCTAAATCCCCAGCCCCCTAGTTCAATATTCTTAATTACACATATCTACAAATCCCATTTTAACAAGTCAAGTAAAATTCAAAGATTCCAGATATCTTTGAGATGCATTATGGGGGGATGATGATTTTAATTTTTTTCCTTTGCCATTCCTTCCTTTCCCCCTTCCACATCTTAGTTCTTATTTACTTTTGAACAGTTTCTTCCCATTTCACAGTACTTATTCTACATTATGGTCCTTATTTCCTCTTTCAGATTCTCATACAGGGGAGATAATGCAATGTTTAAACATATGAGTCTGATTTATTTCATCTGAGTATAGTCTAAAGTTTCATCCATCTAACTAGAAATGCCTCAGATTTGTCCTTCTTTATGACAGAGTAGTACTCCATTGTGTAAAAAACACATTTTTTATCTATTCCTCAGTTTATGGACAGTTGGGTTATTTCCAAGATTTAGCCATTATAAACTGGGCTGCTATAAACTTGGGTGTGCATGCATTGCTGTGGTATGATGTTTATCAAATTTTTTGGAAAGATACCCAGAAGGGGAATAGCAGGGTCAAATGGGAGACTTATTCCTAGTTTTTGAGGAATCTCCATACTGATTTCCACAGTGGCTGCACCAGTCTACAACTCCCAACAACAGTGGAGAAGGGTTCTGTTTTCACTAAAGCCCCTGCAGCTTTGGTTATTGGTTGATTTCTTGATGATAGCCATTCTTTCTGGGGTGAGACGGAATATCAGTGTTATATTAATTTGCATCTCTTGAATGAACAGTGGTGTTGAACATTCTTCTTATATTTATTTGGCATTTGTACTTCTTCATGTGATAAGTATTTATTCATTTTAGATGATCAGTTTTTCATTGGGTCTTTAAATTTGGGGAGGTTGATTTTTTTCAGTTGTTTTATTTTTGTCTTTTTGAGATAGGGTCTTGCTATGAAGTTCAGGCTGGATTGAGCTCACTTTGTAGCCCAGGGTGGTCTCACACTCACAAGGATCCTACTGCTTCATCCTCCCATGTTCTGGGATTATAGGTATATGTCATCACCCAAAGCATTTCAGCTCAATGTATGTCCTAGATACAAATCCTTTGTCTGAAGGAGAACTGGCTAATATTTTTTCCTACTCTGTAGGTTATCTTTTGTTGTCTCTCTAATTGCTGTCTCTCTAATTGTTGATTTCTTTTTTTGTGCAAAAGCTTCTTAATAGGGTGAGTCCCAGTTACTGATTTTGAGTTATTTCCTGTGTGATTGGGGTTTTGTTCATAAAATCTTTGCCTACCCCTATGTCTTCAAGAGTTCTGCTTATTCTCTCTTCCAGCAGATTTAGTGTTTCTGTTTTAATATTTAGATCTTTGATCTATTTTTATTTTAGTTTAGTGATGGTGATATACATGGGTGTAGTTTTAGATTTGGCATGTAGAAAGCCAGTTTTTTAAGCACCATTTATCAAAGAGACTTTTTTCTTCCAATGAACATATTTAGCTCCTTTGGAAAAGATAAGGTGACTGAGTGTGTTTGGAGTTGCATCTAAAACTTCTAATCTGTTCCACAGATCCTCATACATGGTTTTTTGCCTCTACCATGCTGATTTTATCACAGTAGCTTTGTGGTATAATTTCAAGTCAGGAATTGCAATGTCTCCTGCCTTGACTTTCTTGCCAGGAATTGTTTGCTATTCTAGGATTCTCGTGGTTCTAAATGAATTTTATGAAAGTTTTCTCTAGCTCTGTGATATATGCTAATGATATTTTGAGTAGGATTGCATTAAATCTGTAGAACAGTTTTGGGAGTATGGCCGTTTTCATTATGTTGGTTCTTCCTATCCATGAGCAAGGGATATCTTTCCATTTTCTTATATCCTCTTGGGTCTCCTTTTTCAGAGAAATGTAATTTTCAATGTGTATATTTTTACTTCCTTTGTTACATTGATTCATAAATATTTCATTTCTTTTCACGCTACTGTGAAGGGTGTGGTTTCCATAATTTCTCTGTAGGTGAATTTGTTGATTTTGTACAGCAATACTATGGACTGATTGTTGACTTTGTATCCAGCTGTACTACTGAATTTGATTGTTAAATGTATAAATCTTTTAGTAGTTTTTGGGATCTTCCCTGTAGAGTATCATGTCATCAGCAAGTAATGATAATTTAACTTCTTCTTTTCCTATTCTTATTTCTTTTATTTCTTTCTCCTCTCTAATTGCTCTAGCTGTTGTTTCCAGAGTTATATTAAATAAAAGTGGTAATAATGCACATCTTTGTCTTTTTCCTGAATTTAGCATGAAAGCTTTCAGTTTTTGACCATTGAGTATTATGATGGTGGTTGGTTATTCATAGATGGCTTTTATCAGATTCAGATAAAGACCATCTGTTCCAATTTACTGTAAGGTTTTTACCATGAATGGATGTTGCACTTTGTAAAATGCTTTTTCTGCATCTATTGAGATGATCATTTGATTTTTGTCTTTGTTTCTGTTAATATGGCATATTACATTAGTTGATTTGCATATATTGAACCATCCCTGCATTCCTGGGTTGAATCCTATTTGGTCATGGTGTATAATCTTCTTGATGATTCGATGACTTCTGTTTGACAGTATCTTCTTGAGAATTTTGCATCCTTGTTTTTTAGGGAGATTATATGTAGTTTTCCTTTTTTGCTTGGTTCTTCTCTGGTTTAGGTATCAGAGCAATAGTGTCTTCCAAGAATGATTTTGGAAGTATGGCTTTCTTTTCAATTTCATTGAAGTATTTCAACATTAGTGGTATTAGAGCTTCTCTAAATTTCTTGTAGAATTCAACAGTGAATCCATCAGGGATTGAGATTTTTTGGTTGGTAAATTTTTAATTACATTTTCTATTTCATTGAGTGATATCAGGTTATTTGGCATTTTTTATACCTTCTTGACTTGGGTTTAGCAATTCATATTTATCTAGAAATCTTTCCATTTCTTCTGTGTCTTTCTTCCTATTAGAGTAGAGGTTCTTGAAGTAGGAATTGAAAATCTTCTGGGTTTCCAAAGGGCTCATTTTGATGCCACCCTTTTCATCCTTAATTGCTTGAATTTGAGTCTTTTCTTTATTCTTTTTGATAAAGTTGGCTAAGGGTTTGTCAATTCCATTTAGTCTTTTAAAGAACCAACTCTTCAATTCATTGGTTGTTTGTTTTGTTTTCTTAGTCTCAGTTATAGTAATTTCTATTCTGACCTTTATAATTTCCTCTCTTGTATGACCTTTGGTTTTGATTTGTTCTTCATTTTCTAGGATTTTGAGGTTCAACCTTAAGTTGTTTATTTGAGCTCATTCTGTTTTCCTAATGTGAGAATTCACTACGTTAAATTTCCCTTGTAGGACTGTTTTCCCCTTATCTCATAAGTTCTAGTATGTTGTATCAGCATTGTCATTTAATTGTAGATATTGTTCAATGTTTTTTTTAATTTCCTCTGTGACCCATTGGTTGCTCATGGTATTGTTATTTAGTTTCCATATGTTTATGTAGTTTTTATGGTTTCTTTTGCTATTGCTTTCCAATTTCATTGTGGTATAGTCAGATAATATGCATGGGTTATTTTTTTCCCTCTGAATTTACTTAAGCATGTCATATGAGCTAATATGTGGTTCATTTTGGTGAATGCCCAAGTGCAGCTTAGAAGAATATGTATTTTGTTGTTGTGGGGTGGAATGTTCTACAGATATTTACTAAATTTGTTTGTTCATGAATTTGTCATAATTCTCATAATTCTTTGCTGATTTTTTTTCTAGTTGATCTAACTGTGAGAGTGGGGTATGAAGGTCCCCCATTAGAATTGTGTTAGTACATATTTGACTTTTCATGATCATTAATATTTGTTTTATGTAGTTGGGGGCAGCAGTATTTTGAGCATATGTATTTATGATTGTTATCTTTTGATCTTAGAGTCTTCCTTTAACAAGTATGTAGTGACCCTCTTTGTCTTGTTGAACAGTCTTGGCTTGAAGTTCACATTGTCTTTAAATAGAATCACTACCTCTGCTTTTTCTGGGATCCTGTCTCATGGAGTATGGTTTTCTATCCTTTCACTTTCAGACTATGAATTTCTTTTTGAGTTAAATGTATTTTTTGAATGCAGTATATTGTTGGATCTTGTATCTTGATCCATTTTGCCAGTCTGTTTCTTTTTATTGGTCAACTGAGACCATTTACATTGATGGTTATAACACATATGTATGGGCTTATCTTTTTCATATTACTTTCCTATTATTGGTTCCCTGTCTTTCTCCTCTATTTGTTTGCTTATCCTGGCTGGTGGCTTCTTTCTGTTGGTGTTCTTGTGATTGTGGTGTTCATTTTCCCTTTCTAATGTATCTTTCAGAACATTCTGAAGAATTTGTTTGATAGTCATGAATTTCCTCAAGTGTTCTTTGTCATAGAAGTATCTTATTGTTCCATCAATTTTGAAAGACAGACTTGCAGGATTCATCAATATGGGTTGGAGGTTGTTTTCTTTTATGGCTTGAAATACCTTACTCCAAGCTTTCTTTGATTTGATGGTTTGTGTTTAGAAGTCTGTTATGATTCTAAAGGGCATTCCTTTATAGATGACTTGTTTTGTTCCTGTTCTCTAACTGCTTTTACTATTCTATTCCTGTACTGAATTTCTTGAATCTTGACTGTTGTAGGCCGTAGTATAGATTTATTTTGGTCATAGATGTTTGGATATCTATACGTTTCATTTATTTGTATGTCAAATTCTTTATCCACGTTTGGGAAGTTTTCTGCCATTATTTCTGTGAAGAAGTTGCTTATTGTATTTCCTCTGTCTCCAGTTTTCTCACTGAGCCCAATCAATCATATGTTCTTCTTTGCTTGACTTTGCAGCTCTGGGAGTGAACTTTCATGGTCTCTTGCAATTTTTGAGATATCCTTCTTTACACAGTCACTAGCCACAATCCTCTCTTCTAGATCTGATAGTCTATGCTTGCCTTTGTTCAATCTCTTATATATACTTTCAAAGGAGATTTTAATCTCTTGGATTTCTGTTTGGATCTACTTCATTGATTTCATTTGTTTCCCATTTGGGGAACTTTCCATCATTTTCCTAAGCTTTTCTATTTTTCCACCTTTTTCTTCTCTAATATCTTTCATCTTGGTTATCATATCTTTTTCGACCTGAGAGATTATTTTTTTCTATTGCCTTTTCCATTTGTTTTTTCATTGCTCTTCCCATCATTTCAGAAATTTCTAAGAGCTTGACTTCTGATTTCCTCTCTCTCATTGTGCTCTGGCTTGTCCTGGGTGGCCTGGGGGTCTGGGGTTGCATTTTATCAATTTTGATTTTCTATTTTTTATTTTATTTTGCTTTCTGTTTTGATGCTTGCCAATTTTTACAGTAGATAGCTTCATTACTAGTATCAAGGCTTGGGAGCTGTCTGTTCTTTGGGGATGTCTTCTAGATGAAGGTGGTTCCTTATTTATATCCCAAGTATCTACATTCCCAATTTGTTAAGGATGAAAAGATGCTATTTGGTTCAGCATGCAATCCTTGGTTCTGGACTATGTTGAAGATTATGACCCCATACAATCACAGTGTTATCATACAAGGAAAATTTATTATAATATGTATGACACATAGAGAAAAACTGATTATAACATGTATGATATCTTTGCTAAAGTAGTACAGCTAGCAATAAAAATAAAGTACAGCCTAGTTATTGACAAACTACACTAACTATCAACCTGGAAACTTTAACCACAGGAGCAAATTCTAGTTATACAGAAAAATGGAACATATACCAGGAACTTGTATGCAACAATTTCCCCCTTAGTGGAGTGATTTTACCCTATTGAGGAGTGGGATTTAAGAGGGACAGGGAGTAAAAAAGAAAGTGAAATGAACCAGAAAGAAAAGAGACAATTTTTACTCACATGAAAAATCATAAAATCAAGAGGTAGTTAAAGAAAGAGGAAAAACAAGATGAGAAGAAAAAAACAAAAAAGCCACAAAACCTAAATAGTGAAAAGAAAAAAGAAAAAAAGGAAAAAATAATAAACAAAAGAAACCAAAAATAACCACAAAAATGAAACAAAAAAACCAACCAGATAGAGAAAGGATAACCAATAAGACAAAAAAAGAAAAAGAAAAGAAGTAAAATTCTTCTGGTTTCTACACTTCTGTGGTAGCGTTCAAGTCAGACCCCAGAAATGTGCTGCGTACTCCAGTGGGATTTCTGCTGGATATGGGGCTAATCTTGGCCTCTGCATGTGAGGGCTGGGTCTTCTGCTGCTGAAGTTCTCCAGACCCCTTTGATATAGAATGACAGACCCTGCCTGCACTTCTATTCTGCTTTTTGGTGTGCAGGCGCACAATGCTGGTTTCTCTAACTTATCAACTTCTGGCTCCTCACTGCAATTTCAGACTTTCCCACACCCCTGGCCCCACATGGGCCTGCATATACACCCACACCAGGGCTGGTCCCACTGGCCCATGCCCCAGCATGTGCATCTGCACCCAGGCCGTGTCCTGCTGTTTATCTCTAGCATGGTTTGCGGGCCTGGCTATTGCATTACCATCTTGCAACCTGGCTCTGTTCTGATTTGCCTATAGATGCAAGTCTGATAGCTTTATTTTTTATAATGACATCCTCAAGTCCCCAGTTTCTCTCTGATTGCATATTAACTTTATAATTTAGCTGTCTGCAATAATAAAAAAAAGGTTAGTTTAAGTTTCATAGACAATACCTAAAACGGCAAGAATATTTATTCTGATTTGTTAGATTCTAAGCAGATATTTTTATAGGAAAGTGGACATGTTTAGAGAACTGTGAGGGTGTTATGTGTACAAATTCTGTTCATGTATAATAGAATTTGTGCTAATATCACCCACACACCAGTTTTAAAATGCACCCCTCTAGTTAATATTATTATTGTCTCTGGAAAGACTTAGACTTGGAAAGGAGATATTTATAAAGCAAAAAACTTATTGCCAAGATAAAAACCTTAATAAAACTGCTAATTTAGAATAATAAATATATACACAAACTGATGTATATGTGTATATATAAAATATTAGAGATCACTTTGAAACAAATTTTAAAAACCTAAAACCAAATAAGGATTTCAATGCAATAAAGTGTCAGAAGAATACCACTTACATTGCAGTTTTCTGATCATAGACTCTGTTTTCTTAAATCTCCTTCTGATATTATGTCTGATATAAAGTTGTAAGAATACTGGTACAATAAGCTGAACATTAGTCTGTGATCAAGAAATGGAAACTACTATATTTTTTATTTTTATTTTTTTTTCTTCTGGTACCAGGAATCGAACTCACAACCTTGTGCTTGGCAAGCAGGTACTTTGCCACTGACCTAAATCCTCAGCCCCAGAAACTACTTTATTTAGATTAGCATATACTGAACACATAACAAGTTCCTTCTCTTTTTATTTTTTTTTCTTTTTTGTATAAGTATAACAACATCAAGAACTACAGGGCCTTAAAAGAACAAAAACAAAAACAAAAAAGATTGATTTAAAGCAAAGACATTTGATAGTCACATCCAAAGAAGCCGGAAATGAACGAAGACAAACAGGAGGAAAGAAGAATTTGATTGTGACTGAAAGACTGGGCATACAAAACCATGCAGATTAGCAAGCAAAAGTTCTCAGTATTGCTTCTGAGCTATAATTTCTGGAGAACAAATAAGCATTAACTGACTACCCTCAATTCACAATGCCTACTAATTTCTAGTGATAAAAGTAAGGCTCCTGCTTTTTTCCAAAACCTCCCAGTATAGTTCTATGAATATCATTTGTGAATTTTCTATCTGTTTCTTGTATGATAAAGGCACTCCAGGAAGTAAGCTAGCTTTTTGGATGCTCCCATGTTTAAAAATAGACAGATCTAATCAAAACAAGGAATATAGAGTTTAGAAATCTTGTGCAAGTGTAAACTTGTATTTACATTATAGGATTTTGGCCAGGGATTTGAAATTAAGCACCTGAAGAGAGACCTTTCTCCTTTTTGAATAAAAGCTTTCTGATTAAATTTCTTATAAAATACCCATAGGTAGGCTAAATGAATGCTTGACATTTTGGAAAACAAAGTTGTTTAATAGGCTTCATCAGATTTGAAAATAACTAAATGAGGGAGGAGAATTAAATTTTCATATAAAGTTGTTAAAGTATGTTTAGGAAATTGTAGTTGTCACTTGTCACTATTAAATAAAGAGTACAGATTATCTAATAAATTTGTTTTGGTTAAGAAAATCTGGATCTAAATTAAACAATAGCCAATAATAATATTTCAATGATTTAGTATATATTCATAAACTCCTTCTGTGGGTACTACTGGAAATATCACTTGACTGAATCTGAAGAAGTCCCTAAAACAGGAATGAAGAACTTTGGCTCACCCCATCTATGGAACTTCATGTTCATTGATTTCTATTACAGAAAAACAATTCTTAGTATGTTTCAGTAAGAGGAACAGAGAGATTTATTCAGGAAAGAAAAATAAACATTCAAAAGTTCAGTGCAGATGTTTGGAGAATAATGTGCATGATTTCCTGGAACTGGGAACATTTATGTTTCCCTCAAGCGGGTTGCAAATTTATGGAATTTCTAAGTCTACAGAAAGTTCTGTCTTGGCCTTAGATTATGGAAAGAAAATGGATGGCCCAACCCCCATAGAGATAATAGTCCAATTTATAGATTAAAATTATGAGCCCAGAATTTTTTTAAAAAATATAAGGTGGTAAAACTTAGAATTCTCTCCATCTATCACTTTATGTTAAGTTCCTCATTACTTCTTCAACTAAGCTAATGTATGGACTTATATTAGCCTTAAGGTGTTTTAGATGTAAAGGAAGAAATAAAGCATAAATTAACCTAGGGAATACCAATATGGATTGCCTTGTGTTGGACTTCATGACCACTTTACAATGCAAAGGATGAGTATTTATGAGGAGTCCATATCCAGTGTAACCTCCGAAAAGGCCTCAGGGTGCTGCCTTAACCAAGATCCCTCAGCATGAGAAAGTCTCAGGAAGAAATAAAAAGACCCAAGCTGAAGTTTCTGTGGCATTTTATTGATGGAACCAGAAAGCAATGATAAAGGATGAAGCAAGGGTGTCTGTTCAGGAATTCATGTAGAAGACAGGGAAAGGACAGAGTGGTACCCACTACTGAGCCTAGAGCCAATCTAAGTAACAAATCAGAGTAGGGAGAGGACAAAAGCCAGAGCATTCATTCCTTAAGGTAAGTGTTTTGATCCTACTTGGACTTGAGACCCTGAAGGCTGTCTTTTAATCCCTAATTATGCATTCCAGGACGTTGGGTCATATGGTCTGAAAAGTCCCTTATCGCTGCATATTCATCTTATACATACTTCTGGCTGATGCCCGAACAAACCTGGGTAAATCCCAGAAGTTGCAATCTTCTTAAAAGTATAATTTTTAACTACAGTTTTTCATATAGTTATAGTTTGCCTCAGGATGTCCTTCCAAAGCCTCATGAAATCATAGGCAGGCCTTTGTGAGAGGTGGGTGGATCTAGGGTTTATAATGCTGGGATTAAGGGTGTGTGATTACTAAATCAGTCCACTTATTAGTTTGGCACCACTCAAATCCTGGTAGTCTAGATAGAATATAAAAGGGGCAGAAAGAAACTGTTAAGATTCCTTGTTTTTTTGCTTACTTGGCTACCTTCTGCCTGCCATGAACTGTTTCTCCCCTGCAATGCCTTTCTGCCATGGCACTCTGCCTTGGAGCTGGACCAATAGGACAGAAACCTGTGAAAACTGTGAGTTAAATAAATCTTTCCTTCTAACTTTGTGTGTTAGTTATTTTGTCTCAGCAGGAGGAAAAATAACTAAGACACTTGTCTTCTTCTTATCTATCTTTATTTCTTCTATCCTACCTCAGAAAGTGGTTACATGTTTTACAGTGAAGGCTGTATAAAATTAGTGAAGGCTGTAATTCTTTCTAGAGATGTGGAGGACCAATATTCCAACCCAAAATAATCCTCTTTGGTATAAGTTTTCTTTTGAACTGAAAAATTAAAAAGAAGAAACCAAAAGAAGACTATCAATTCTGCTCTAGCTGTATAAAGGCAAATTAATGATTAAAAGACAAAAAAGGTGTTACTTATTCCCTAATCAAGGGTCAATAACTGAAGACAATTTTGTATTCTTATTAGCCTGGACACCACAGAAGGGAAATATACATAACAAACTTTACTGGTCATTGTCTATTTGCCATTTAGCTTCACCAAATTTATGACTCCTAGAGATTTACAGTCTTTTTTTCTTGGATTTATTGAGGCAGGAGGGTAAGGCATTGCAGAAAGTGACCGGGAAAGTAGGCATAACCTGTTAATTACAAAATTCTTGGACATATATGTCAAACATTTCCCAAGTTCCTGTGAATGACCCTCTTGTAAGAACTTGAGCAAGTCTTTGATAAAATGGCCAGACCTGATGACAACCTCAGGAGTGGGTGATACAGAAAAAGGTCAGCTGCCATTGAGCTTTCACTATTGTGTGACCTTGTAGTTGCCCACCCGTATGCTGTAAGGTGTACTTTTCAATCCCCTTACTTTTATATGGATAAACTCTCTCTTCAGAGCCTGATTTTTTTTAACCTACATTTAGTAAATGTAAAACATTGCTACTGATTGCACTTGTCTTGACCAGTTCTTTGCTCAGGACAAAGAGAACCTAGAAACACCTCCAGGAGACTACAGTATCCCAAAACTTGGTAACATATTTGGTGAGCCAACCAGAAGACTAGGTACATTTTGGTTTCTTTGTTTTCCTCTCTTTAAAATCTATGGCCAAAAGGTTTTTATTGTATTTTCCTTTCCTTTCCCACTCTTTGGCTCCTAAGCTGGGGAACCCAAGAGGCTCTTCTCATGTCACTAGGAAGAAAGGCTAGAGAGGAATATGCAGCCTCGCTTTGTCTTTCCCTAGAGAGGCCCAGGGGCCCACTTCAAGTTTGTCTCCCCTTTTCTTTCTTCTCTTTCCCATTTTTGATATCTCAGTAACAAATAGTAACAAATAGCCAGAGAGTCAGTAGCTAACCCAGTATGCCTGCTTGTCTTCATGTTTCTGTGCACCTTTCTTACTGTTTTGGGAAATTAGCCATTTGTAACTTGCTTGTCTACTTAAATAGCTGTCTACCACACTTTATTCCCTTTTGTGCTCAAAGTCCCATCTGGGGCTTTCCCTTGGATGGCCTTTTACTTCTGGGTACCTTTCTCAGGACGTTGTTTCATCCTAGTCTGCTCACTTGTCCATCATGAGTCAGCCATTTTATTTTGTCATGTGGGTTTGACCATGTTTGCAAGCCATGTTCATTAGCCATTTTATTTTATTTTATTTTTTTATTTTTTTGGTACTGGGAATCAAACTCAGGACCTTGCACTTGCCAGGCAAGTGCTTGTGTCACTGAGCTATATGCCCAGCCCTCATTAGCCATTTTGTTTATGTGAGTTGGTTACATGGTTCCACCAAGTTTGCTTAACTTTTATTTTTCCTATTTTTTCACCTGCCTTCATGGTCACCAGGAAATCTGCCCCTTAGACGTAGGCGATAAACGTCTAATTTTAGGGAACATGTGGGCTTCCTCCCTCTTTTAATTTGAATTGTTTTATATGCCTTCTCTGATAGTTAAATGTTTGTGTCAAATTGAGTAACAAACATCCAACTAAATTTTATCAACATACTTCTCTGTGAGGTTGAGGGGTTTACTGAAGATTTGTCAGGATTCTGGACGTGGGTGGCACCAATCAATAGGCTGACAACGTGGATGGAGTATAAAGGGAAAAAAAGAAAGCTTTTTCTTCTTTTTCTTTCCCTTCCCCTCTTTCTCCTCCTCTTTTCCCTCTTCCTCTCCCACTGCTGCTGCTACCATTGCTTGCTGTTTGGTGCATTCTGTCTGCTTTGCCATGCCATACACTGTTTCTCTTTTACAATGGCCTTCTGCCTTAATTCCCTGCCTTAGAGCAAGCCAACTATGAACTGAAACCCTAGGAACTGTTAAATAAGTAAATCTTTCTTCCCTTAACTTGTGGGTGTAGGGAATTTTGTGTCAGCAATAAGCAGAGTAGCTAAGACAGATTTTAGCACCAGTAACGGAGCTGTTGCTGTTACTGTACCTGACAGTGTGGTCCAGAAGCCTTTCGCACTGGTTTCTGGGAAGAGTTAGGAATGGTCTGGAGATGCTGGGTGAAAAAGCAGCCCTAGAGTACTTTAAGCTATACTTGATGGAAGATTCTGATCAGAGTACAGAAGACCAGAATGGTGATAGAAATACAGCCAGTAAAGACCAGGCTCAAGGGTTTTACTTCGGAATAAGGACTGTATTAGCTGTCGGACTCCAGATCATGTGTGTTATCCTTTGGCAGAAAATTTGCTGGCATTTTATTTATGTCCTGATACTTTTCCTGAGGCTCAGATTAAAGGCAGCAAACTGATTAAACTTGTGGAAGAAATTTCAAGGCAGTCTAATTTTGAGGTAGTGGGATAGCTACTGTTGGGGGATTTTGGCCAGACCTATGATAACAGTCAAGAGCAAAGAAGAATGATTTAAAACATTTTGAATCTGGCCAGAAATGGAGCTCTAATAAAGTTTCAGACTGCAATAGCAGAGGAGATCTTGGGTGCCGAGAAGAAAGAGTAGAACACAAAAGATGGCTTGAAGACATCACAAAAACTAGTAGGACTCCATACACCACAGCCTAAAAACTGCAAAGATGAAACATTTTGTTTTCAGAGGGCATACCCACAGCAGCCATGTTCCAGAATGGCAGTGGCCTAGGGAATTTGCTCCTTGGGATTTGGTTCAGAGCCCTCAGCAATCTAGACAGTCAACCTCTGCTGCCAAGAGAGGAAACCTAGCAACTGCTCCACCTGGCAGCACACTTTGACATTTTCCATGTGGTGTTGGCTTTACGTTCATGCAGAATGCAAAAGTTGGGTCAGGAAGGCTTCTACATAGGTTTTAAAAGAAGGCCTGGGAGACCAGGAAATGTGCCTTTAAGAGGGCAGAGTGTCAAAAACTGTGAGAGAAGCTGAAGGTGCAGTGGAGACACCAGAAGTTTGGAGCAGCCAGGAACACGGATCATCTGAGGAAAGTTACACAGAGGGATCAGAGCCGGCTCAAGAGAGAAGCCATGGGAGCTACCACTATAGGCAGTGTTGCAGGGGAGGAGCTACCCAAACCCTTCAGAGTTTACACATTTCCACAGATTATCCCAGACACTGGACATGGAACTATAGGATTTAATGTTTTCTTTGCTAAATTTTGGACTTGTTTTGGTCCCATTCTTTTCTATCCCCCTATGCATAACTTTTGGAATGGTAATGTTTACCTTTGCCATTGTATGATGGAATTGTTTAACTGTGGCGATATTTAGAAAATAAACTGGTCCTTCCTCTAGGAACACAGTGTTAGGCTATAAAAATGCTTCATGACTGTTTTCACATGAGATGATATATATGAAATAGTCACTTAAATTTTCACAAGACTAGGACTAGTGGCAACCACTTGACAGGCTTGCAAAGCTTGCCTACTCAGTGCCTGCAATAACCCTGGCAAGCACAATCCACTTCCTTTGTTAGAACCTGTATAGAGAAGACAGACATACCCTGGGGATTACTGGTTAGATTTTACCCACATGCCACCATGTAGGGGATTTAAACAGATACTTGCCCCATTTGATACCTTTATAGGCACGATTGAGACCATTCCTACACATTTAGAGAAGGCTATACATGTGGTCAAGGTGTTCCTCAAGGAAGCATTCCTTGGTTTAGACTACTCTGGCCTCTTCAGAGTAACAACAGGCTTCCTTTTACCTCTCAAATAACTCAGGCCATGGCAAAGGCTTTAGGAATAAACTACAATATCCATTCTATACGAGATCTCAGTCATCTAGAAATATTAAGAGAGCCAACCAGTCCCTAGAGTGAGTTCTAGCAAAGTTTTGGCAAGATACAGCTGAGTCCTGGCTCCAATTATTACCAGTATCTATCAGAAAGACTTGAGTCCCCCAGATGGAATAAATTTGAGTCCAATTGCAATGTTATATAGGTGGACATTTCTATCTTGTGATATGGTAGTAGACTCAGAGACCATAAGATTCTTACAGTATCTTATTAATCTAGGTCAAGTAAAACAGGCTACCCAGCTGTATGGGAACAGTCCTGCTAGCTCCTGGCCGAGAGGGATTACATAGTGTCCACTGTGGAGAATGAGTGCTCACTGGAACTTGGAAAGAAGAGACTCCTGCAGACCAATTAAAACCAAAATGGAAGGCCATACTCACTGCATTA
The DNA here is from genome assembly GCF_000276665.1 of Chinchilla lanigera. Lineage (NCBI taxonomy): Eukaryota > Metazoa > Chordata > Mammalia > Rodentia > Chinchillidae > Chinchilla > Chinchilla lanigera. The sequence goes on from NW_004955458.1 coordinate 8,366,246, forward strand.
TAAATGGATTCACCTTGCTAGGATAAAGCTAGTCCCACTTGAACTATCTTAAGAAAAAGACCAACCAAAATAAAAAAGATACTTCTGTGAACATCTGGAGGACCTCAAATTTCTCCTTAAAAGCAAGACTTCAGTACTGTTCCTAGCAGAGGTAAGTAAATGGGATCTTGCTAAGGCCATGACTCTCAGACTTTTCATAATGCTATTTCTCTTTGCCATACTTTCTCCTCCATATGAACTGTGGAAATTTGACCTGCTTCTCGTATTTGAGCTCTGCATCCCCAACCTATTGGCAAAGTTAGTGTCTTTCTCCAGTTAAAGACAGATCAATAGTCACCAAGTCTTTTCTCATTGTCTTCTGACTGGTTTTCTTTTCTTCAACTCAGCCAGTGAGTCACAAAATTCCAAGGTGGCTAAAAAGCATATAATGCCCTGTAGATTGGGCCTACAGCCCCTTCCAGCGGGAAGTAACTGTGTAAAGATGGAGACCTCCATTCCATCAGCACACCATAATGAATTATGGGGATATGTGTCTGTCAGAGGGAAATGAGGCAAGAAGGTAGCTTGTAGCTAAGACTGGCTGGAAAAGTAGACGTGAACTGTTAATTACAAAATCCCAGGACACAGGGACAGAAGAGTTCCCAAAGCCCTGAATGTGAACTTCTTGGGAGAATTCAAGCACTTTTTTTGATAGGATATTCCCAAGTTTGATGCCAGCAACAAGAGTAGGAGGTACAAAAAGAGGACAACTGCTGTTATGGTGTCTACATATCCCCTCAAAGCCTCAGGTGGCCATAGGTGGAGTTTTTCAGAGGTGGCTGGACCTACAGTGTGGTTGGTCAACCTATGCTGAGGTTGTCAGTGATTTTGGGTCAAAGGGTATGTAATCATTAAATTAGTCCACTGATTGGTTTGGCATAGTTCTGGGTAGAATTAAGGGTGTCCCACTGCAGGTGTGAGTGTTACCTGCCCTAGAGGCATGTAGTATAGATGGAATATAAGGGGCAGAAAGAGGGTCACCACCTTTCACTTGCTGCTTCCTTCTTTTCTTGCTGCTTGCTACTTCACTGCTTTGCTGCCTTCTACCTGCGATGCAGTCTTTCTCTTCTGTGAGACCACTTTGCCATGCTGTCCTACTTTGCAGCCAGCCAACCATGAATTTGAACCTCTAAAAACTGTGAACCAAGTAATTCTCCTTTAAATGTGGGTGTTGGGTATTTTGTGTCAGCATGAGAAAAGTAACTAACACCTTTGCCATGGGGATTATTATCATGTCCTTTCACAGTAGCCCACCCTCACTCTACAGGTGACTTTATTTCCCCCTGCTTTTACTTTCCCCAAACTCACTCTACAGAGTCTGCTTTTCTTTACTTACCTTTAATAAATATAAAATTTTGCTACCATTTTAGCTTGTCTTAACCAATTCTTTGCTCTGGACAAAAGGAACCTAGAAATCCCAAAGAGACCTCAGCACCCCCAAATCTGGTAACATTACCACTTCTCTTAAAATTCATTGTTCTTTGTAGAAGATGCTACATAAACAGGAATGTATATAAAGCCACCTCCTTGAAAATTACTCGGGAATCCCCAATAATCTGTTTTCCTCTTGCTAATTTGTCTGTTAAGGAAATCCATTATAATACAATTTATAAGAATTGAAGGAAAGGTTATGTTTTTTTAATTTTCCTGCAGGGAAAAAGGCTCACTTTTCTTAGCTATTCCATAAGACCTCAGGTAAACTTTCTCCTCTGATAAATATTCTACTATGTCTTAGTGGTTTGTTTCCTAAATTGCAACATAGCTGCTGAATGCTGGCTCAGTAATATCACCAACATAACCCCTTATAAGACAACGCTGAGCTTTTGCCTTCAAAGTGAAGGGAGAACACCTCTGGAAAAAAGTTGGTACCATCTGGGAGAAAGAAGACAAGGCTTAATGTATCCAAAATAGGAGGTCAGAATTAGGGAGGATGTTTTAAGTTGAGATAGTGGTTGGAACTGATTGACAGTCACTTCTAATCAACGATGAGTTTAGTGGAAACTGCAAGGTAAGGATTTTGAAGTCATGTCCTAAAATCCTTTTCATCTCTTACTTCAAAATCCTCATATGCATCACTTTAGTTTTCTAAGGGGTTCCTGCCCAAGAAATGGATTAATTGCTCATTACAAAAATATAGAAAATGCTCCATCCATTCTTCAGAAGAAAAGAATGCTAACAAAGACAGTAGAATAGCCAAGTCATGCATTACTCTGCATTCCCACTGAGGAGTCAGTAAGTGTGGATAGACAGTGGTGTGGCTGTAACTCACAGAGATCAACACCTGTGCATATTTTAATTATACAAATACATGGTTATTATACATTGTAACATCTTCAATTCAAGAAATAAAATTTCTGAAAGGAGGAGTTAATATTTATGACCATCTAGAATGTTACCTACCCATTAGGTTTACTCAATCAAATAAAGTGTTTTGCTGTTTTAATTTATGAAAGTCAATATATCAAGCAAGGCATATGTAGTACATTTATTCTTATGCTTTATATGTGATATGTTCATTAACTACAGTGCTTAGTAAGTGCTCAATGATTTACATAAACTACTTTATTTATCATAGGAATTTTCTTGCCTCCATTGTATCATCTGAAGCAAGGAGATATATTTTGTTTTTTTATTATTTTTTAAAACATGAAGTTTAAATTAAGAAAACACGGTTACTGGGCCCGACAGTTTTGGAAGTGGGAAATTGTTATGGCTGATAGTGTGTCAACTTGAGGAATCTAGAGGCTTGGCTAAGCGACTCAGCAGTTCTGCATCCTGGGGTGAAAAGGACAGGCCCTTCCTCCTGTGGGATGTTCTCCATTGTGTAAACTTGAGCAGTTTAGAGGGGTAACTAAGTGACGGAGCAGGGAGCTGGGGTCCTTACTTTGTAAACATTCTGAGCCTGTGCAGGAGAAGGGCATGGCAATGGTGTGAGCTCTACACACCCCCTGGGTGAGGGTAGCCTGCTTACAATATAA
>NW_004955458.1:8369457-8377868 GCF_000276665.1 Chinchilla lanigera
TTTTCAGAGAAGATGAAAGAGAAACAATATATGGAAAAGGGAGGAATGAGTGTAAGAGACAGACAGTGTAGTAACGGCCTGTTTTATAACCATTCATTCTCAAAGTAACTATCCAATCCTTTGGGACCTAACTCACTTTCGAGAGACTCAGCTCATTCTCAAGAGAATTAATGGGGTCTTTTGAGACAGACAGTCCATTCACAATGATAATATGCTTATGACCTAATAGCTTCCCACTACACCTTATCTCTTATCACTCCTACCGTATTTCAGTACATTAACACTGAGGATCAAGCTTTGAGCATGAGTTAATAGGAATAATGTCCAAAGGAAAGCAAAGTCAACAGTTAAATATGAATAAACAGAGCTAGAATTCTAACCAAGTAGCTTGACATCAGAATAAAACTTTATTCACAATGGAGTAGTTTTAGACATTTTAGATGGGTATGTAAGGCATTTTTCTGGGTGAAGCCTCATAAATGCTATCGTAACTGACAAGAGCTCCCTCAGTGATGAAATCTTGCCAGGCTCCTTTGTTAGCTGTGTTTCCTGTCCTTGTGCTATTGTCCTTAAACTGCTGTTCTTGACCCTCTCTCCCTGGTCTGCAAAGACCAGTTGAACATGAATCCTGCCAAACTTTACTTTTTAGCAAAAATTCTCCCACTCTTTTTCTAAACATTCTTAGTAATTTTTGATCCACTGGCTCCCTCACCCTAATAGCTAAAAATCCCCATTTAGTATATTGTATATGGAATTGAATTGAATCTCTCCTATTAATTTTCTAAAAGTCTTATTTTTGTTTAACTCCATTTCACTTGTTCACCTTAATGTATGCTGTGGTAAGACTCATAGAGATGAGATTCATCACTGGATCCCTGAAATTCACTGAGACTGTCAGGTGCAGGCTTTTCAATGCCAATTAGCTCTATTAGAGTCAGACTCCTGCCCCAATGCGCCAGACTTCTGCCTGCTTTAGTTTTGTAAGAGCAAACTTTGATTCTTAGAATTATGAATATCTTATTGAGGCTGGAGTAGATACTCAAGCTTCTTTGTTTGAAAGATACCACTGATTTAGAAAATTGGAAAATCTCATTGAGACCTCAAATTAGTTCTCTGGTAAAACATAGTTTCTTTGTTTCTCATTTGTGGTGAGCTCAATTAGACTGTCTTTGTATAGAGATGTCATTTATAGAGATTTTGATCATAATTTCCTTTTTTTATCGCTAAACTTTAGTTCCTTTCCCCAGCAGAAATTCTCATTCTTCTGATTTCCCTCCTGTGAAGACTTCTGTTGATTATATGCTGCCCTCCTATATCATTATCTCTGCTTCCTTTTATTTGGCGTGATTTCACTAAGATAATATAGGACACCAGTGACCTTCATAACTTTGAAATTTCCCCTACATGGGTAGGATATCTCCCTTTCCATCACCTCCCCTCCTTCATCTTTATCTTCACTTTAACCTTCAATCTTGCCTTGAGCTCTGAAATTCTCTGCTGTTTTCCATCTGATTTCCTATCTTGTCTATAAGCTTCTGGCAGACTTTTTCCCTTGCCCTTCAATTCTCTACACTAACTAAATGTGTCAGACCCTTGCCCCATCTGACAGTTTCAAGTAACATTAGAATCCCAAATCAACCACTTTACAATGAAAAATGCTTCTATGTAATTACACACTGCAGCAAAAGAAACTATTCTGCACAAATATTCGTGGGAAGTTTTAACCCTCAAATTGAACAAAAATATGTGGAGTCAATGTTTGTATTAATGGAAAAGACTTGTGCTTATATGACCCATGGATAAAATTTTAGATTGAAAGTTTGTGTCTGTATGTTTATCTATGCATGCATTGTGTGCATCTTGAATATTCCCCAAAGGAAGATATGCAAAAGGCTTAGTAGCCAGCCTGTAGTGATATTGGAAAGTGGTAGAATCCTTAGGTCAGTGGTGGTGAACCTACAGCATGCATGTTATTGGTTTTTAAGACATGCATGAGACATGTATGTAATGCATGAGTTTTTGTTTTCTAAACTAAAACCTCAGTATCCAGGTTTAATTGCAGTGTTGGTGCTCTACAATAAAAGGGTTTGAAGTTGCAGTTTTGCACTCAGTCTTAAAAAGGTTTGCTATCACTGCCTTAAGTGGTTAAGACTCAGATGGAAGCTACATCATTAAGGACATCTGTTAAAGGGAATATTGGGATCATGGCCCCTCCTGCTTCTCTTAAACCAAGGAAGCTTTGCTCTATCACATGTTCCCCAGTATGTTCTGCTTTGGCAAGAGAAACACAGCCAGGTGAACACTGAATGAAGTCATTGAAATCATGAGCCAAACTAATCTTTCCTCCTTTAAGTTGTTTAACTATTTTTTCCCAGCAACAGAAAGCTAACAAAATATGAGTAATAATAGGTTATAATATTTATAATATTTAATCACGTTTTTAAAAGATGTGGTTTTTTTATACAATGGAGTACACCCAGCCATAAAGAAAGATAAACTCAAGGCTTTTACAGGTAAACGGATGCAACTAGAGACCATAGTCGTAAGTGAAATAAATCAGACCTGCACGTGTAAACATCGTATTGTCTCCCTAGTGTAAGAACCTGAAAGAGTAAATAAAACCTGGAAGATACAATAGATATTATGAAAAGGAAAGAAATTGCTCAAAAGGAAAGAACAACTAGGATAAGGGAAAGGAGAAAAGAAAGAAGGGAAAATATATATATGCACAAGATAGCTAAGATAATTGTACTAATGATTTCTATTAGTTTATTGAAAGGCACAGTTAATGCTTAATTTTTTAATCAGTTTTGCATGCCTATATCTGGTAATCTGAACAACTACTTTGAAGATAACAATACGCAATATAACAACCATTGATGATTTCCTATCAGCTTGTTTTAAAATTCTGTATCGTTTTTAATGTTTTATAAATATTTTAATTCTCTTTAAAATAAAAAAATAAAAAGCTATGCTACCTTAGAGATAAATAAGTTTAGTTTCAATATGAAAAAACTACTTTCATAAAAATCTCACAGAAATGTTTTAAAAATTTCACATAATGTAAGTTGGATGAACCTGTAACAAAAACCTTAATATTTGAGTTTCAGTAAGAAGTCACACTTTCTAAGTAATCATTATAATAAAAATGTGCATTTTTTATCTGAAAAGAGTTACTATTCAAATAAGTTTATACCTATTAGCTGCCTGAAATTATAAAATTATAATTGATTTTATTAAAATTAAACATTCAACTATGTGTAAATTACTCAAGGAAGTGGTTTTTTTTTGTTATTGTTATTGTTTTTAAGGAAACTGAAAGTGATTTTTCACCTAAAATAAAATGGTTGATCCAGAAGGAAAAAGAAAGTGTGGGAAAGACTTGAATGTACACAGGACGTTTGTATAAAATAAATCTTACGTTACATAGGTAAAATTGGTTAAGACTGGATGGTTGGATGGTTTTATTCATATGATTTGTTTTTTAAATTACCTTCAGTATCAATAGTACACTGATGCAAAACTAGAGTTTAATTTTCTTTCTGTCAAAATCACAAAATTTTCTTGAATTATTGGATCTACTCTTAATAAGAACATAAAAGTTTTAATTTACTTTCTGAGTAACATACCTGGAGGGAAGATTCTGTCTCACCAAAACTGCTCCGTTTAATGACGATAATATCTGTCTTAGTATATTTTTTGCTGCTGTAATAGAATACTAAGAAATAATTTATAAATAACAGAAACTTATTTGGCTCATGGCTCTTGAAGTTAGACAGTCCAAGAGGATGATATAGCATTTGGTAGAGTCTTTGTGCTGCATTATCATATGCAGGAAGGTCAGGGAAGGATGTATCTAAGATAGAGAGGGTAAGTGGGGATAGAACTCACACGTAACCTACTCTTGCAATAACTAGCCAACTCCAAAAATAGCAACAATAAGCTGGCTTATTTTTTTTCTGTACTGGAGATTGAACCCAGAACATTTAAAAATTTTTATTTTAATATATATTTTTAAATTGACACATAGTAATTATACTATTATTACTATTATCCTATTGCACTATAATTACGTTTATGGGGTATATGCAACATTTCAATATATGCATACAGTATGTAATGATCAGATAAAGATAACTGGCATATATCTATCACGTCAGACAACATCATTTCTTTATAGGCGAAACAGTCAAAGTCTTCCTTACTAGTTACCATGAAATATTCCATTACTTGTTGCCAACCATAGTTACATTACTATGCTATAGAATATTAGAAATCATTTTTCTCATCCAGTTGCTACTCTGCACTCATTAACTATTCTCTCTCCATTCCTTCCTCCCTCCCACCACTCTTCCAAGCTCTGACAGCCACTGTTTTATTCTCTACTTTCTGAGATGTAAAACTTTAGCTTCCACATGTGAAAATGTGAAGTATCTCTCTTTCTGTGCCTGACTTACTTCACTTAATCTCCTTCCATCCCAAGCATATTGCTGCAAATGTAAAGAAATTTTAAAGAGAAAATACATCCCAGACAGGAGTGGCATTAGCATTCTAAATATTAATGCTACAAGCTAGAAGAAACAACACAATATCCTCTAACTTCTAGGGGAAAATTATTTCCAACCTGAAATTTTGTATTCAACTCAATGAGACTGTAGGGTAAAAAGTAGGATGTTTCAGTTGGCAAAGCTCACAGGAAAGTGAACTCCCAAAGACTTTTGCTCACAAACCTTTTGGAGAATGTGGTCCAGTAAAAGAGGACATATATAGGATGAATACAGCATAATACAAGGGTCGGTTTATAGAAAAACCAAACAATCTAAAAACAAAAACACGGGTAGTATTACATTTAGGATAAGCAGAGTGAACTTCTATCCATAAAATGAGTAAGTATAAGCATAGTTCAAATCAGCCCTGAGTAAGCGTTTCACAGTCATAATAGCATAGGCAGAGATTACCGATTTGGCCAAGCATTCTGCTGTAATTGTATTCACTTAGTGGAGGAAGCAGACTGTGAGTGCATTTGTGGGGTAAAGTGAGTTGCTGGGTAAGGCAATGTAAGACAAATCCTCATTTTCTACAGGACCTCAAAAGATTGAACTGAAGTCACAAGAACTGTTACATGTTCATAAAACTACTATGCTGGGAGAAGACAATATGAATTCTGAGGGGCCAGGAAAAATCACTGACATAAACAAAAGAAAGTGACATTTGGATGGTTGCAAAAATCAAACTTCTCAGTCAAAAAGCTACCTTTGTATTCCTTAATCTTCGTTTTTCAAACAACAGGCATCTCTTGGCCAGCCTCAGTTCCAGCTGAGAAGCTGGCAGCCCAGGTGATGTAGAGATTGAAGTTTTTAGAGGCTTTGATGGACATGTCCAAGTTCTTGTTTGGTGCATCAGGAGTAGCCATAAAATTGATGGCTGTGTAACAGTGGTCCTCTTTATAGATTGGGATAAAAGTGAACTAAGAGTCAATAATAAGAGTATAATAACATGTTCCTTTAAGAAGGTTTCCATGGTACTGATTTTCTACATCACATAGCTGGCAATTGTCCCTCTTGATGTCCTGGGTGGTACAAAAGCATCTGCCCATGTTGGGACTGCACAGTGACGAGTGCCCATTGCAGCTGCACGGCTGGCATTGGCCTCCGTTGGTGGGGTCTCCATAGGAGCCATATATACAGGTCTCGCAGTGCTCGCTGGTAGCCTGATTCTCACACTTCTCACACACACTGTGGTTAATACATTTGCTGTGGCCACTGCACTGGCCAGCTGGACAACGAATGAAAGACCAGTTGTAGCCACTGTCTTAAAGACACATGCTGGAATTCAGAAGAGGTTGTAGGCACACTCATTGGTCCTCTGTAAGAGCCCTCCATGCATTTTCCCTTCCCTGTATTGGTGGGATCTGTACACCAGCTGCAACCTGGCTTTTATAAGCAATGACTGCATGTGTAGTAGCCAGAACAATTTTCAGGGGGGCATGTGCTCAACATGTACCACTCTGCACACTGTCCAAAAGGGAAGGAGGTCAGATAGGTGCTATAGTCCACACACTGCTTCCAGCACTGCTAGACAGTGTGGTTTGCAGAACTTTCACAGATGCTGCCATTGAGTGGGTTGAAGCAGGATGCAGCCTTCAATCCCCATATACTGGCTTCTGATAAGACTGCATACAACCCAGCATTGCTGGGCTCAGGTGGTGTCCACTGCAGTAGGCTATTTGTAAATGGAAAATTACCTTCCCAGTACCAATGGGATGCACTGATCTTTCAAAGGCCAACCCATGGCGTTAAGGTGAGTTTGGATATGTTCTGTGATGACTGCATTATTTTCATCTTCTTAAGGACCAAGTCTACTTTCCTCTGGGTTGTGAGGGAAGCCAAAAAGGCCAGGAGGTTAAGGCAGGACAATGTGGCATTATCATAATTCTCCTTGGCAGTAGTAATTTTCAAACATGAGTTTTCAACCAAGTACCAGCCAATACCACAAATACTTCCAGCTTTCATAGGCTCCCACCAGCAGTTGAGGTCCAGGGCACAGAGATCTGCTCTTCTGTGCAGTTGCGTTTCCTAGGGACACAATGGTCATGGCACCAGTGGCAGTCATTGGTGTTGGCTGTGCACCTGTAACAATCTGTGCTCTGGTCACACTTGTCATGGTCAAGTTATTTTGGCAAAACAGTCTGATTTTAACTTTTTGGCTTGTTCTTCAGTTGCTAACTCCCAGGAGACACTTCGAGGTATATTCCCATCCCACACAGACCAGATACCAGGTCCTGCTGACTGGCAGCTTCACTCCAGTGTGCTTCACACTGTTCCAAGGTGAACACCAAGATATCACTGAGGAGGAGACTGTTGAAACCACCAAACACATACATGGTGCTATTGTGTAAGACTGCTGAATAGCCAAATCTGTTGACATGATGGTGGTGATCAGGTCTGGGAAGCACTGACCAATGGTCACAAGCAATGTCATAAGCCATGAAATTTGAAGAAAAACACTTGGTACGATGGCTCATGAACGTGTCATTGTGTGAATTTCCTCCAAACAACAGCATGGTTCCACTCACTATCACAGCTGTGTGCAAGTAACAGAAAAACTGGCTATCCTTAAGATGATCCACATCTGGGTGTCCACATCATACCCCTAGAGGCTATCAGCCAGGCCATATATTTTCCTGCTAAAAGACTTGTAGCCACCATGAACATAAACAGCCTTGCTCTTGTGATCATAAACATTGCTATGGCCATAGCTCCTCTGTACAAGGGCACCCTGAGTTTGTAATACACTCCATGTGTTCTTATCCAAGTCATACTCTTGCACATTGTTTTTACAGCCATAGAGAGGACAGTGACCAAAAATAACCAGCATGACCACTCAGCCAGTTTTCAGTGTAACGTGTGCTGAGTGCCCAGCCACTGCGTACTGCTCCTTTGCCTTTGGGATCAAAACTGCCCATGACTTGATATGAATATGAAACACTCTGAACTCATTGGTCACATGCCCTGTTGAATCAATTTTTCCTCCATACATGTAAATTTTATCCTTATGTAATGCTAAGGAATGACCCTGTCTCACAATCACATTGTTCACAGAACGGGTGAGTGGAAGCTACTCCCTCGCAACAAGATTTTAGGCTAGAACCATGTTGCCATTGCAGTGGTTGAACATATATCCTCCCACAATTCACACTGTATTTCCCCTGACCACAGCTTTGTGAGATGCTATAAGGAACTTTCCATTAGAGTATAGAGTCCAAAATGACTGGTTAGCAGGAATTGAAAATGACAGGCACAGGAACTGAACATCATGGACCCTGCCACCCAGAGAAGCAGGAGCATCCTCTGACGCTTGAACTGTAGATGCCTTGATGAAGAGAGCCACAGCTGTCTGAACAGTAAGGCACCTCATACGACTTCCCTTTTCAGTTTTGAGAACACTCACACTCAACAGCGTTGCTGCTTTTCCTGAACTTACACTCTCCTCGGCCGGAGCAATTATTGGAACAGCTGTCAAAACTGTAAGTGATGTCAGATCCACTCAAACTGTAAGCAGCGTCACTAAAGAACTGCAGCAGGGCATACCCGTAGTGGGAGCGTCCTCAGGGACGGTTTCACCGCTGCCTCGCTCGGGCACCAGGAGGCCACTAAAGGCGGCAATTTGTGGGGCATACACCGAGTCGCCGTCGTACACATATAACTTGTAGCAGGTGCACTCCGTGGCGAAATGGTTGAAGCCGAGTCCCAAGACGCTCCGCGTCGGGCCTTCGACCGGCTGGGATGCACGTGCACGTGGCTTGGGCCGCGTAACTTCCGGGCCGTCGTCACCCACCCGAGGGCCCTGCCCGCTGCACGCTCCCCACCTCCGCCGCCCACCCTGGGGCGCATGCGCAGAGCCCGCCCTGC
>NW_004955458.1:8378168-8397355 GCF_000276665.1 Chinchilla lanigera
CCGCGGCGGGGGCGGGGCTACGCGGACGGTGGCCCCCGTGGGCCATGCCGGACCCTGCGCGACCTCACTGAGCGCCAGCCCCCGCCGCCTGCTTCCTAATTCGCTGACCGGTCCAGGCTGGGCTGTGATCTGTGATTCCCGTCCATCCCTTACCCTGCCGGGGTGCTGGGATGACGACGGAGCACCGCATCACCTGGCTCATTTACCATTCTTGAAGACAGCACTCAGAACCTAAGGACCTCTTAAAGGTCCCCTGCTTATTTCATAATGGCCATTAAGTTTCAGTAACAATTTTGGAGGGGACATTTTACCCGGAGAAGTGTCCTCGGTTACTTTTAAAAGCCAAGGCTTATATTTTTGAAAGAGCTAGAGTTCAGCTTTTTCAATCATGTTATCGCCTTTATTTACTTTTCACATCTTTAATCATTTTGGCTAAATAGGTTGTTGTACTGTTTCTCGGTAATCTCTGGTGCTGTTTAGCCAAGTGTTGTGTTGAGTGAAACCTTTGGATCTTCTAGATAACTTTTGCTATGTTGCCTTCGTATAAATCAAATCCTAAATGATACCTTCATTCTAAATGCACTGGAAAATTTCAAGGGATTTGTTCTTTTACTTTGTAGAAACAAATTTTAAAAACAGAATTAGTTGATACTCTTAATAACATGGAAATTTTTGTCAAAGAGAAAGTGCTGTCTAATAAAACATTTTATTTGCATGGTAAAATGTTACTAATATAAATGTTTCAGAAATTAAATGTTAACATCTTCAATGTCCATAATGTATTGTATTTGACAGGCTTTAACAATTAGACAATAATCTGTTATCAGTTACAATTCCAGTTATTTTAAAATGACTTGACAAACAACCACATTTTCTTGTCAGCAGCATTATTTTTCTAATTAATTCTCATAAGATACTTAATCATAGCCTTTTGACATTTTTGCATCTGCAGATAGTTTTTTGTTTGTTTCGCATTCTCACCTCCCAGAGAGCTCTTTCAATCAGGAACAGGCAAGAGGGCTTGTACAGGCCCTACTTTTTTGTTCTGTGTTTTGTTTTGTTTTTCAAGACAGGATCTCATTTCATTTCTCAGGCTGGTTTCAAAATGATGATCTTTCTGTCTTAAAATCGCAAGTAACTGGGATTATTGATATATACCATCATAATAGCTGTTTTTTGTTTTGTTTTATTTTGTCTTTTTGAGACTGGGTCTCACTCTTCAGTTGAGGCTGGCCTTGAGCTCACTTTGTAGCCCAGGCTGGCCTGGAACTTGCAGGCCTCCTGCCTCAGCCTCCCAAATGCTGGGATTAGAGGCATGTGCCACCAAGCCCGGCTCAATAGCTTAGTTTTAATAATTATTGATTAACATATAAGAAATAAATACTTATTGGGTACTGTGGTATTTCAATACATGTGAGTATTGCGTACTGATCTAATCAGGCCGTAATGGTTAAGATGGATTATTAACTTGATTGGCTTCTGAGCTGCTTAAAAGATTAGTAAAGCACATTTCTGAGAGGGTCTTGGTAGTCAAGAAGGAATGACATTTAGGGGCTATATCTGGTCCCTGACCCCTTCTTTGATGTTAATATACAATTCTTTATTTTTTTGCTGAACCAAAACCTCAGTATTCAGGTTTCATTGCAGTGTTGGCTGTTTGCAATAAATGAGTGGTTTTGGGTTGCAGTTAGGAACTGGGTCTCTAAAAGTTTCACCATCACTGCTTTAGGCGTTCTTCGCCTCTGCTCTGCTTCTGGGTCACTAGGGAGAGAGCAGCTCTGCTCCATCACGCCCTTCCACTAGGGTGTTTCTGCTTTTGCCAGGTGATGATGAACGGAAACTTTTGAAGCCATGAACTAAATAAATCTCTCCTCCTTAAATGTGCACCTGTCCAGTATGTTTTCCTATCAATAAGAAACTGAACAATACAGCGGGAATGTAAATTAGTGCAACCTTCCTGGAAATAGTATGGAAGAAGTTCCTCAAAAATTAAAAAGACAGTTACTGGACAACCCAGCAAACTACTAGTGAATGTAAAGAAATGAAATCAGTACCTCTGAGAACATCTGCTCCCCATGTTTATTGTTTGATTATTCACAATGAAGAAATGAAAATCCCCTAAATGTTCTTTATCTGAGGAATAGATTTTTAAAATTCTACTTACCTGTAATGATATACTGTTACCATGAAAAAGAATAAAATCTTGACATTTCCAAGAACATGGATGGATGGAACTAAAAGTCAGTACATCAAGTGAAATCAGGCCTAGAAAGAAGCTGGGAGAGATTAGAGAGATGTTCTTCCAAGCCACAAAATTTCAGTTCAAAGGAGTAAATTCAAGAGATCTACTTGGCAACTTGTTGATTGCAGTCATTAACAATATATCATATATTTGAAAATTATTGAGAGTAGTTTTTAAGTGCTTTTAGTAACAAAAAGTGGTTCGTGAAGTAATATATATGTAAATTAGCATGATTAATATATTACCAAATGGAGTGACGTAAAATAGCAGAAATTTACTTTCTCAAAGTTTTGAAGGTCAGATGTCCAAAACCCTTGTTTTTTCTTTTGTTTTTGTTTTTGTTTTTTTTTTTTTTTTTTGGCACTGGGACTCGAACTCAGGACCTTGTGCTTGCCAGGCAGCACTTGCGCCGCTGAGCTATATCCCCAACCCTAGATGTCCAAAATCAAAGTGTTAAAGTAGGGCTGTCATCCCTGTGATGCCTCTAAGAATATTTCCTTACTTCTTTTTAGTTTGTTTGCTTTTTCGGCTCTCATTCAACACTGACCTGGAACAGCGATCTAGATTCCTTCTGTGGAAGGTATACTATGACGAAACTATGAAATTATGTAAAAGAAAAGCTGCTGGCCACAGCGGGTGGGTGATTTGCCCGCACTGCTCCTGTCGCTGGTGAAGCTGCAGAAGCAGGCACTGGGGAAGGCGCACGCACTGCAGTGCATGCAGCGGAGCAGCCTCGCAGTGAAGAAGTTCTCTGTGCTACAAGAGTCAGGCACGAGGCAGACATGGAGCATGCGGAAAACAATGGCTGGGAAATCTGCATGTGTGAAGAAACCAGGTGAAAAAGAGGGACCACAGATGCAAGAAGGGTAACTCTCTTCTGAGGTCCTGTGGAGAGCATAACAGTTTGCAAAATGAAAAACAAACAAACAAACAAACAAACAACTAAGAGTATCATCTGCATTTTCTCAGAGCAGGCAATAAAATTGGGACCAAAAAGAAATATATTAATTGTTGGAACAGAGGACTTTCCCTGTCATTTATCCTATGAAATGAGACCTCGTTAAATCTCTTTTTTTATATATTCTGTATTTCAAATGAATGCAGTTTTGCAGTAGTAACATGACAAAATAGAGAAGGAACTGCCAAAGTTGGGAAGTGCCTCTTCAATTTTTCTCCTTTGCTCTCTCCTTATCTGTTTTCTTCCATTTTCCACTTTCAAATATATAAGCAATATGTGCGTAGCATGCGTCTTTGCATGTACTCCATTTTAATTCTGTTTTTCTCTTCTAAAGGAATAATGGCAATATTCAGATTTATAATTTATTGTTTCTACAATTAAAATACTATAGTAATAACTATATGACTAAAATACTGCCAAATTTATATGGTCTGCATAGGTGAAATGCATAGCATAAAAGATGTATAGCTTATTTAAAGCAGAAATATGATTTTTAAACATGCTTTTTAAGGTTTTCTATTCACTGTAATTTATTTGCCTAGTCTGTGTCCCTTCAAATCACCTCTGTTGAAAAATTTGGACTTTTAATAAGTAGGTCAAGTAAAGGGCATGCAGTGCTCTCACTTATCTGACTTTAGTAGCATTCTATTTTTACTCTCTTATCTATAGGCTTGAATTTTTCTTCCTATAGCAGTAGTTTGCCATCATAAAGAGATTTTTTAGGTTGCAAGAGTTTGGCTAATATGTTAGGAGACTAAAAAATCAAACAGTCCCACATTAAAATGGAGTTTCAATGTAGAATATAGACAATAACGTTACTAAACAAAATTTTGTTTGCCCATGAATTCTATTTGTATATATGAATAATAGAAACATAGAATATTAGTCTCAGAATGAGCCATTCATATCATGCAATATAATTATTCATTTTTATGACTAAACTGAAGTCCAGGAAAGTATTTTCTAAAAGAAGAAGTCTGAAAGAAGTCTGGTGTTTTGAAAGGGTGATTGAAGATAGAGAAATAATTTGTGGCTTAATAGCATAGCATTTTATTTTGGATCATATGAAATCCAGTACAGATGTTCTAGTTGGAGACTCATTCTTCATGTGATGATATTCATAAAAATTATTTCCACCTTGTGATCCAAGCAGGTCCTATGAAACCAGAAGTCTTGTGCTCCATATTTTTTTTATACCGGGACTCAAACTCAGGACCTTGTGCTTGCCAGGCAGATGCTTGTACCCCTGACCTGTATCCCCAAACTTTTGCTCAATATTTCATTCCTTCTGGCAAATAAGAAAAGAAACCATATATATTTAGAAGTCAAATGTACCTGGTATTAGTAAATTCTGTGTAAGCATTTGGTTTTGATACATTTAATTATACATGGGTTTGTATTTAACATATATATGCATTCACATGTATTATCTACCCATCCATCCATCCACCCATCCATGCATCCGCAGTCTTACTGGTTAACTTATTTTGGCTGTAAGGATAAATATTGGAAAAATATTTGGCTGTACAGAACATACATTCTAAATATAAATCTTAAAAATACATTTTATGCTTTCTTATATCCAAATTCATAAAACAGAAAGAATTTTTTCTTAACTACAAGTATCTCATGTGGTAGGTTGTTATGAAACACTATATTCCATTGTATAAACAGTCAGTGAAGGATATAACCCTAAAACTGACATAGAACTAAAGCCTTAAAACACTGTAACATTACCTCCATTTACCCTGATTCCTCACATGTCCTTTATTATCTTTTTTGTAGATACTTAAACTGAAATGGGATAGGTTTTTATCTAGCATAGTTAAATATTAACATAATTTTATAATAAGATCTATTTACATAATGAAACCACAACTGATAGAAACGGGGCCAAAATGGATTCATGCTTATACAAATACACCCAAAGACACTGTGTTAGTTACTTTTCTCTCACTGCTGGGGCAAAATACCTGACACCCAAAATTAAGGGAAGAAACGTTTATTTAGCTCACAGTTTGTGGAGGTTTCAGTCTACGATCAGCTGGCTCCAAGGCAGGGTGCTGCAGAACAGGGGAAACAGTTCAAGGTGGCAGAAGACAGCAAAAGCATCAAGAGCAAAGACGGGAGAGCAAACCTCTTTTCCTCCTTTATATTGGAAGCAGGCTGGGGTTGGGGGCGTAACACTCACATCATCTCCGTGCCCTGCTCTTACACAGAATAGGGAAATTTACAAAGTGGGGACTCTGGCCCACTGCTGAGTTCCTTAACCTTCTACACTGCCCAAGTTAACACAATGTATCAGCCATTACAGATACTCCAAGTATAACTTCAGAATCAACTGAAGTTCATATATCCTCATGTTTAAAGTGAAGGAAGGGAGATTTGGGAAGGTGGAACCATCACTCTGGTTCAGGTAATAAGCAGTGAAATGAGTTCATAAGCGCAATTTTTTGTTGTGCTTTGTTTTGTTTGGAGGTAGGGACTCATTATGTAGTCCAGGCTGGCCCTGACTTCAGAAATTCCCCTGTCTCAGCCTCCCGAGTTCAGGGATTACAGGTGTGTGCCCCCACATTCAGTCTTATTAGTGCAATTTAAAAAATCTTAATTTTTACCTACTTTGATTTTTGTAGTGCCAATAATGATCTGGCTTCTTAAAACTCATTTCATTGTATAAGTTGGAAATCAGATAAAAAAATTTCAGGTCACTCTTATTTTCCAGAGAAATAACTTGAATTCCAAAGATAAAGTAAACAAGGCTCGAAGAACATTCCTAATAAAGTGTTCAGGAAATAAACTCATCCTCACCTAAAAGGAAATAATCACACTCTTAAGGAAAATTTGTGTCAGCACTGAGAAAAATCATATAAAATATGAGCATTTTGAAATAAAACATGCAGAAAACATAGAAATTACCTGCAATATGCTTATGCAGATTTCAGACAAGTACTATACAGCACAATTTTAACAAAAAAAAATCAGCCTTTATCAAATAGTATATTTAAGAAAAACACCTAAAACTCAACTTTGTCTTTTTGTAAAAATTTCAAGTTCAGAGAACATTGTCTTGATGTATAGACTATTGCATTAAAATTTAAGTTCTAACAAAAAACCCAGAATTTGAGGAAAAATTACTTATAAAATCAGAAAAAGAACTGTTCTAATTATTAAGTGATTACCTTATTCTTTGAATTTTCTTCTAATTGTGAAATAATAGTATTTTGTTTTTATTGCAGTGTCAGAAGGAGCTGAGGAGGCTCAGCCCAAAACTTTCTTAATGAACAGGACCCTAACCAGGGTTGTTGAAGCTTTCTAGATGTTTCAGGCAATAAAGCCAATTGATTTCTGTACATCGTCATTGAGTAAAGGTTCATTCTGTATTTGAGATAAGGCTCAGAATTTTTAACACTTCCACAGACAAGTCTTACAATAATATTGCACTGCACTTTAGTTATTAATATCATACTCGTGGGGATTTACTTTAGTTCTATTTTAATACAAAAGACAATCACAGCAACAATAACAAATCTGGTTGCAGAAACCTGTCTGGTTCTTTCCCTTTCTCAGACATAGTGAAATCTATCTGTAGCTACAGAAATTGTAAACAATCTAGCTACTTAGTAAAGGCATGAAGTGAAATATCACTTCTATTGTACTGGCTGATTCCGAGATTGAAAAGAATAAAGGGATTTCTCTAGTCATTTATTCCACCTAAAACGAATCCCTTTGTGCTGACCCCACATGGAACTCATGCAGAGAAAGTTTCCGGATCCTGGCTGAATGAGCAGCATCTTCTCCTAGCTGTTAGCAAGGTGTGCTGCCCCTCTGCCTCCCGATTTCTGAATCTAATCACGGTGCTCAGGCATTAAATCCATCTCCTGCAATTTTAAAGATGGAGATCACATATATAATTGATAGCTTGACAACAAATACAGAACTCACAGACAGTTCTGTCAGATGGAGAGGAACGTTTGTGTTTTAGTCAACAAGCCATTTACTGTAGTTGCCTCTGCTTATTGATGAAATTCTGGGAATGAGATGCTGGTCTGGCATTTATAGCTAGAATTAAATCTATTTAAATTATGGGACACCAAATAAGAAGACAGAAGGATCAAAGGTCTTTGAGTTCCTTAGTAAGAGCTGAAAGTTGATAATTATGGGCTTAATTAAACCTAGCACTATAAAAATTAGCAAGCTTTAGATATGTGAATTTTTTAACTAAATGAGAGATAATACAATAGAAATATGACCAAACCATGGGCTTAGAAATTTTGTAGAGCCAGGGATATAGCTCAGTGGCACAAGTACCTGCCTGGCAAGCACAAGGTCCTGAGTTCTATTCCTTGAGCTAAAAAAAAAAAAAAATTTGTAGATATCTCAATTAACAATAGTTAATCTAGAAATAAAAGCATAGAATTTGGGGGAAAAATTTTAACTTAATTAATAATTTAATCAATTAAATTTAATTTAATAATATAGTTTTAATATTTAAGAAAGTAGAGAGAATGAGGCCTTTGTTACTAGGAAAAAGTAATAAATGTTTTTAAAGGGATAATACATTTCTTAATAAAAGAATACAATAAAAAAATACTGTGTAACATGAAAGTGACTCAATGTATACAATGCTTCAGGATTGCTCAAGAATTTTGTTTTTTTATGCAACTGGATATATATTGTTCTTGCTTTAAGTGGTTTTTTCTTGTTTTGTTTTGTTTTGTTTTGTTTTTCTGGTTTTTGAGGGAAGGTCTTGCTATGTAGTTCAGGCCGGCCTTGAATTCACTATGTAACCCGGGATGGCCTTAAACTCACAGCAGCCCTGCATCAGCCTCCTAAATGCTGGGATTGCAGGCATGTACCGTGCCTGGCTAATTGTTTTTGTTGTAAAGTCGTCAAAATGCTACTTATTTAATATTTCATCTTGGGGCTGGGGACTTAGCTCAGCAGCACAGCACCTGCCTGGCAAGCCCGAGGTTGTGAGTTCAATTCCTGGTACTGGAAAAAAAAAATAATATATCAGCTACATAATAAATTGAGTTTTAGAATTAAAAATAACCATAAATAATTCCTAGTCTCTCTGTTCCCTTCGGACTTTGTTATTGTGTCCTAAGGTTGGTTATTCTGGTAGTCTAGCATGCAATTATTCTTTCCAAAATACATGATAAGATGTTGGTATTTTATAGACTGAAGGTACAGGAAAACTTCTGGGCAAGTTGAAATAATTATTTTACTATATGCAAGCTAAACCCATTGTGGAATACGAACTATCTGCAATATTGTCTTAAAGAGACCACTTTTTATCCTTGAAAATCTCTTCTATAATTTAATTTCAGGGTTAGGTGAACATCTTATTTCATTTGTTTTGCAAAATTTTTTTTTAAAAGCAGAAAAATAACGGGAAACTGATGAACTGTAGGAGCAATGATCTTTACCCCTTAAGGTCTTCTCCATCATGTGGCAGTGCTCAGGGTTATAAATTACAAAAATGCAGGTGTGAAGATATTTGGGAGTCTAAGAGGTCATCTTAGGGACAGGCAGTGAATTCTACCACGAGAAATCAGAAGTACTATTTAGGAGTATCAATGCCATATTAAATAGAATATAAAAGCTGTAGAACACACATCAGGTTTTCTCAGCTGAAAGGCATCGATACAGATGAAGAGTATATTTTTCTTAAGTTGGCCTAATTAGATTGAGCCCAAAACATGCTTTTTTGGCCGCCATGTCCTATTACTTGACAGGGCCTTCATGTGCTGGTTTAGTCCAGTTGGATCAATAATATAAGTGAATTCACAGTGTAGGAATAAATGATAAACGGGTGAAGGAAACTCTGGCAGAACACTCTTCGTTGTATAAATGGCCATGCGCAAGTACTATAGGAAATAAGGCTTCAAAATTGTTATAGCACTGAAAATAACCTCTAGACACTGGTCACTTATGAAATCAATACTTTCTCAAACATTTTCCTTCTGAAATTTTACCCTGCCCTTTTTAAAAGGTATGTAGGAGGTAATTCTCTAATTAATTTAGAAGAATTGTAGAAATAGAGAGAAAAATATATGAAGAAAAAAACAGCTGCACAATGAAATTACAAATCATTGAAAAGTTTTGGTATATCTTGAAATTTTCTCATGTAGTCTTAGAAAGCAAATTATATTTCACTTCATGATTTGTACCTGAAAAATATGGTAATGACATTGGTTAAATATTGAAATGGAAATTAATGAATACAAATGAGAATACTTTTTTCAAAAGAAAATTAATTATCAAAAAATTAAGGGAATTCATTGATAAAAGCTTTAGAATAATTTTACAATCTTAATCTACTTGATATCCAACTACAATAATTATAGAAAGTAAAATGCACCTTTTTTTAATAGTATCATTAATTAATTTGTTCAAAAATCCTGCTGCCCAAAAAATGTTTTTTGATTTATTTTTGGATTGAAGATAAGTGTACAGTTGTAAGTTTGACTGACTTCTTACAAACAATAACATGTCTTAATTCATAATTCTTGCTTTTTAAATATAAAATCTCAGTAATTTTTAAAATCTTTCTGCTTAATTATTTTTCTATCTTTTCTGTTGATTCATTCATTGGTTATACTATTTTGTTCTTTTTTTTTGTTTTGGTACTGGGAATCGAACTCAGGACATTCCGCTTGCCAGGCAGGCTCTTGAGCCATTGAGCTATATCCCCTAATTTGTTCTTTTAGAACATTTTGGATTTCTTTTGTAACCATTTATTTGATACTATTTATGGTACAATAACAAACTTCAATGTAATTTTTGTCTTCTGCCTTTTAAAACTTTACTAGATGAAGACCACACTACAATCGGTGCAGATTCATCTATACTTATTTGGAATAGGAGCATGGGGAAGTTATTTATACATAGTTATCATCCCCAACACATATTTGTCTTAACTAATATAGTCTAGATCTGCTCCCCTAGATTTAGCACTGTAACAGTGTTCCCACATGATTCTCGAATGCACTTAGGTCTGAAACTCTAAGCCAATCATTTTCTACCTGGCTTGCACAAAAGGCAAATCCGAATCCTTGCTAGGAGCTGGGTATCAGTGATTTTTATAAGCACATCAGATTGTATTAATGCACAGACAGGGTGCAGACACACCAGAGACAAACTCTCTAAGTGCAAACCTGTGTCTCAGTTAATCTACATTTAACCAAGGGCCTGATAAGAAATCTTGGCAAAAATAATGTTTTATTTTTTTAACCAAACCCAGAGTGGCATCACCTATGCTCCTAAGATATGGTTTGCTAGAACATGAATTACAAGTGGTTAACTGAATTTTTAGGATTTCAGTTCTGAAACACCTCTCTGAGTTTTGTTCTAAGGCAGATGTTTCAAATGCAAACATCAAACCCCATGACCGTGAATAACACACACTGACCTAGCGTTATAGCTGACGGTGGCCTTTTCTTTATGAAAATAATAGCTTTTGTCACTTCCCTTATGAGGTGAAATAAAGCAAATAAACCACCAAGAACTCCAAAAATATAAAAATTTTGTATTAAGAATACAACTACCACCTAACCAGTGTTGTTCCACCAAACAAAGTATACTCTGATCACAGGAAATATAAGCTAAAATCTACAAAACTGTAGATTTGCAGGGACTTAAAACTAAATTCATGCACATTATCCAATCTTTAGAATACCTTCAATGTGCACAATAAAAGTCTCACGTGATCCCTTTTTTCTTGCAACTTTTTTGAGTAATGTGAGTTAAATATCATCCTTAACATAATCTGACATAAAGGAGTAATATTTCGGATTTCAAAAATCCACTTATAAAAATACTTTTATTTTAATTCACGAACTCCTATTGGGAGAAAAACTCAGAATAAATCTAGGGAGCCTAAGATTGTCCCTGGACTATGATATATACAATTTAATTTATATTATCTATGTATCACAGAGCTACTATTTTCTTTCTAACAGACTTATAACAAACTATTTGTAGAAATATCTTCTGTAATTTTCCTACAAGTTTCTCCTGCCTAAAAATTTGGAACATGGCTAATATAATAATACCTAAGGCTGCCACACAAATATGACTTATCTTCGCAATCATACAATATTGTATCTAGTCAACTGAATTTTAAGCAGCTGAATGCTAGTCAGAAAATTTTATCCCACTTAGAAATAGGTTCACAGTGATACAATATATTTCCCTTGTGACTCTAGACACTGTCAGAGAGGAAGGCCTTTTAGTTGCTCCCAGCCTGAGCTTGAATCTCTAAAGAAAAAGGCACTTACTAAAACTATTATCTGAGTCACTTAAGATATATGGCCCTGACTACCTGCACTTTTTCCATTTTTCACTTCAAATATGAACAAATAAGAGCTATTTCTCAGGCAGACAATTTTAGAATGTTTCTTAAAATGGGAACAACTCAAAGAGAGAAAGAAAATCAGTGATCTCTCAATGTTTCCTGGGAAGAGGGATTCATTTTTTTAAAGCTGATTTTTAAATATTGTTGTCACAATAGCTTCTCAAAGATATACTGTGTTTTCTTCACATTGTTACTTTTATAAGGAAATCCTGAATTTTGATGGAGATAAGAGAATGAACACTATTTCATTTATGTTTCTTTCCAGATAAACACTTTCCAGTGGTAGGAAACTGATTTTTCCATCAAATAGACCAAAATACCCTAAAAAATGGATATTTTAAAATAAATCTCATAAGGCTATAGATTTTTTTTTTTGAGATGCTCAGAAAGTTTTGTGATTTCCTACCTAGAAAGTAATTTATTTACTGCTGACACGAGCTCTGTAACAAGGAACAGGCAGAAATTGGACAATATGGGATGATACTAAATAAAGATTATGAGGGTACTCTATCTTTTTTGTTTGATATTGGGGAGTTGACTACTCAAAAACTACTGTGAGTTAATGCTTTATAGCAGATTTTAAGGCCAGGGACATTGAGTCTTCAAAGATTTTGTAGAGTCTTATATAATTTGACTTTCAAAAGAGAAAACCTACATTGAGATTACTTAAGGCTAAGGCTCTGGTACTTGGCAAAAAGTAAATGACTCTGAAGAAACAGAGAAAAAAATCAAGATTATCAACATAATTAGAGCATAGTGCATGCTGACCTTAATATAAATATCACTATTTTCATTAGACTAAGAAAAAATACAAACATTCATGACAACATTATCCTTTATGGTGTTTCAATTTAGGTGGGCTTGAGCAATATACTACCTATACATTTCTATGATTCAGTTTCTGAATCTTACTTTATTGTCTACTGGATAACCCAGAAATTGCTTAGTAGAAAGTTCTGAATCAAGATATCTGTTGTGCAGACATGTCAGGTGAGAGAATATATTTGAGAAAAATAAAATGAATCAATAAAAGTAAGTTATTTAATGTAAATAATATTTCAAAAACATGAAGTTTATTGCTATATATGTAGGAGTTGTTCTTAAATATTGAGTTTAAAGGCCTTTATTTTTTAAAGAAGAATTGTAACTAAAAAGAACATTTACTGTACTGTCTTCCTTATTAATTTTATGGTAAAATATATACTTTATTGCATAAATATTTGGAATGTTTTAAATCAGTTTCCTCCTAATGATATTAAAATTGATTTTTTAGGTATTTAATATTGCTATTTTCTTTTCTAGTAAATTTTTAATTTAAGATTTATGAACTTAAAAACAAATATGTAGAAAATATTTAACATTGAATTCTGGTTTTATATATAAACGAATAGATGAATAAATTTGATTTTATTTCCAGTTTTTCATTTGTACATTGTATTATCTTAAAATTATTTATTGTCAATGATCTTTGTCTCCTTCATCTGCATAATGTAGATAATGATAGAATTTACTTCATGGGGTTTTATTTTTAATTTAGAAAATGAAATGACATAATGTATTTAAGGTACCTAATACAGAGCCCTTCATGGGTGGAGATTTACTGAGTTTTAACTACTACTAGTAGTGTTACTATTGGAATTACAACTAGTATTTTTACTTAGGTCTTAGTACTAACACTTAATGTAGATCAAAATTCTTGCTTTGTCCCGAGAAGATATACGCATCACCTTATATTCACAATATACTTTGATATAAATAAATTGCCTACAAATAAGGATTCTGAGGTTTTAAGAATGTAAAATCTGCCAGAAACCTCAAAATTAAAGGATAAGAAAACTAGGACACAATCCTAGGCAACCTGGGTAGAAATGCTGTAAGCATAGGAATATCACCACCCAAAGATGGCTAGTTTCTTACACTGTTCATAAATGGTTATAATTTTCCCAGGGTTCTTTTATTACAAACAATTATTTAAAGACTAATTAGATGAAACTTTTGCATATGATTTTCTCTATCTATGTAACATCTGCCAAGCAACTATTTTTCTTTTCCAAAAAGTTATAACAGACTAGGACTTCAAAGGTGCACTTAAAATAAATGAAAGCAACTGTAAGAAAATGAGAGTTTTATACTTGTTTAATCTCTGCCTCTTTTGAAGATACTGATTAAAATTATTTTAACCATTATTCAATATGAATGAATAGACAACATGTAACCCAGAAGACATCTGCTTTGTTTTGTCTAAATCACTCTTAGGGTAATTTCTAAGTCTTCTTTTCATCTCATTGCATAATTAATTGTCTCTATGTAACAAGGTATGACCACCGTTGACTGATACACAGGGCTCCTACGCTGCCTGCTTTATTATCAGCAGGAGAAGACTTCATCCTTTACACAGATATTAAGAGAAACTACAGACTTCTAATTTATGAAACAAATGATTCTAGTGTTATTTTCCCTACAAGGAAATTTTAGAAGAAAGAGTATCTGAGCAGGTTTTGAATTTAAGAAATATAAATCTTCGACCCTGAAGTTGAGGCCTAATACATTCACTCCCTATATTATCTCAAAAATATCAAATATATTTCCTGTTGAAACCTGGAGAATGTTTTGAATTTGGGGATAGATAACAATCATGTAGTATTTTAGGACAACAAAATGATGATTTTATGTTATTGTTAAAATAATTAAATTATAAATGAACCAACATAAAGTCATAAAGATTGATAGATTTTTTATAGTGACTTAGCATTCCTAAAAAGTTTTTGGTAATTGGTCATTATTTACCACAGAAAAATCCCAGTATGTATAAAATTGGATATATTATATACTAAGAATCATCTGTGAGTC
This sequence comes from Chinchilla lanigera, assembly GCF_000276665.1. NCBI lineage: Eukaryota > Metazoa > Chordata > Mammalia > Rodentia > Chinchillidae > Chinchilla > Chinchilla lanigera. The sequence continues at coordinate 8,392,578 of NW_004955458.1, forward strand.
TATTTTTGCACAACTATTTTATGAGACATTGTCATTTAATTTTGAGATTAGAAAAGTTCTTTTTTTTTGTTTTTTATTTTTTTGGTACTGGGAATCGAACTCAAGACCTTGTGCTTGCCAAGCAGGTGCTTGTACCACTGAGCTATATCCCCAGCCCAGGTTCTTATTTTTTAGTAGGATATGTCTAGTAGAATATTTAGTATATACAGAAAAATATATAGAAGAAAATAAAAGTTCTTATAATTTCAAATATGTATGAAAATAATAAACATTCTGATCATATACAATACTTTTTCCTATCACAAGAAATTTCAGCTTTATTTTTATATAATATAGCTCATTTCATTTTGTATATATTATGTGATAAAATAACTTTCAATTACTATGTCACAGAATTTTTCAATCATATTAAATATTCATTAGCAACCTGGTTTGTGGGCACATATAGCCCAATTGCATATCCCTTGTCCTTTTATGCTAACCTTACCCCTTATTGCTATTGGACATGTATTAATATACACACACACACAATTAAAATGCTGACATAAATATTTTCAGGTTCAAATTTAAATGTATTTTGAACAATCTTCCTAGACTGAATTTCTAGGAGAACTTTGCAGGAATTATGAATATTGATACGATGAGTTTTCTTTAATTAGAAGCACATTATCCTATAAAACATGCATAAAGTTAAATTCAAGTGACTTAGTCCTCATTGTTTGGCTCTAGGCAGCTTCTCAAATATGCAATAAATTAGAAAAGTTACAGTACTACATCTATCTTTTTGTTGTCCTAAGTACATTTGAATATAGAAAGACTACAAGACACAGAAGCAAACACCAAAGCTGGCGGAAGCCTTTGCAATTATTCTCTTTTATTTTGTTCTCTCCTTATCTTTTATTTTTTTCATTTTCCTCTTTTTCTCCTTCATGAATTTTCTGTTTTAGTTCTTTATATATTTACTTTCATAATATTTTTTATACTGGGCTAACATTACTTTTTTATTTGAAAGAGAATGAAGAATGATTAAAAAAATAAAAAAACATTAGAAATGATTCACAGTATTTTAATTTTTATTTAAAAGAGTAATAAATGAGAAACAAAGAAATAATTTTTAGGTCTTTGTAGGTTATAAAAATAAATAATATCTGCCTTCAAAAGTCTACCTGTTTGATATTTGGGAAAAATAAGCCTAGATGTACATATCTAATGAAGTATATTACAGGTAGAAAGTGATTAGTGTCTAAGAACGTGCAATGCCTCCACTTATTCTGTGAACATTTTTCTTCCCTCTAATAATGTATTCAGCCAGGAGTGAAAGTTTCAGTGAAAACCCCTTAGATATCTATCATCTGTATACAGAGAGAGTAACTTGATAACTATTAGGTCTTATACAAACAGAGCCAGGCTACCTTTGGTGAGCACTTGTCTTTCTTACCCCTCACCTTGGCAGTCATCTGCAGTAACCATACGGTGTTTACAAGGGAGCCAGGTTTCCAATCAGCAACTGAGAATTTATTAAAACCTCACTGTATGATGGTCACTGGTTCTTGCCTATTTTATACAAAGAATCTCATCAAATGATATAATACTCTGTGGAACTGCAAAATAAAGGAGATTCTCACATATTCAGAGAGAGGACATTTGAAATGTGATGGGCTCGCAGGGGCTTAGCTGAATGTGCTGTTAGGAGATGCAGCCAGGTCTGTAAGCTGGAAGGCTGTGTTCTTGTCTCCAGCTCGTCCCTTGGCTCTCTGCTTCCTGCACGCAAAGGGTGGGAGGCTGTGCTCTGCCAGGCCCTCTGCCTTAGCAGGAGTGGACTACAAACTGAACTCACTGCAGCTATGAGCCAGATAACCCTCTCCTTTAATTCTCAGGTGTTGGGTGCATTGTTCCACTTACAGGAAAATGACTAATAAAAATACAAACATTTTTCTGCAACACTGTATCCAATCAGGAAGCACACACTAGGAGAATTAATGTACTTTAGCCCAACATAAGTTAATTTTTTCACACTGTAGAAAATGGTTCAATGTTCTACTAATTTGGACTCCCAAGTTCTCCGTATCTAAGTCATATTTCACAATTCAGGCACTTAAGGCAAAAATGAACATTCTTCCACAGACTACCATATGAAACCACTGTCTCCAACTTCCAAGGTAAATATGTTCCTGCTTCTACCAATGGAGAACTGAAATACAGAAAACTTTCCCACAGTTCCTGCAGTTATTAAATGTGAGAAAAAGAAGTTAATGCATCACAAGACACAAGCCAGAGTCACTGCAATCTGGGATAAGATGAGCACTCATTTCTGGGAAGCTTGAATAAGTAACGAATTGAAAAGGAACAGTTTGCTATAATGACTATTTTATTAAATTCAGTCTTAATGAATTTGTTTAACTCCTTCTAGAGCTTTCTAAATCACTACCAAACACACAATGTTTTATTGGTTACAACAAGCACAGAAACAAATACTAGAATGTATTAGAATACATATATAGCATAGAATATAGAATATACATAGACTATATGTAGAACAGAATATAGAATATATAGAGACTATATACAGAATAGAATATGTATAGACTATATATAGAATTGAATATAGAATATATAGACTACATACAGAATAGAATATAGAATATGAATATATATATATGTAATACCTACAGAGTTATCAAATTTTTTAGATGTTATTGACTCAGGTATGTATGTACTTATATTTATCACAAACTATTTTACTCTGAAAAGAAACATTGTAAGTATTCTTCCACACAAACTTAATCTGCTCTTGAATGTCCAAGGAGCATTAAACAAGGATTGAAATAATGTTAAATGAAATTGAAAAAGTTCTAATTTTAGAAGTTTTGTATATGATTAAAGAATGTATATTGAAACATGGTTCATAGCTTCCAAAAAACCTTTAATAATCTCTAAAATTCTAGAACTAAAAATAGATAAATAAATGAGTAAACAAATGAAAAAAGTTTCATGGGTTTCTCCCCAAACCTGATTTTCATGTTCTAGAAGAGTATTTTGTTTTCATTTTTCAAATGTTCAGAATAGTATAACAACAGAGATGTTACTTTTAGATTATAGCTATGCAGTGTATTATAATTTCTTGTAAATAACATATACCTAATAGATATTTGGTGTGTACAGCTGAATGTGTTAACCACCTCCACCAAAGAAAAGTCTTGCTTGTTGGTGCAGTTCTTTAGATCTTACTTATTTTGGTATAAAACCAAAATAGCAGAAACTTCTTAAGAAACTATTAATCATTGACTTAGTAGGACAGCCAGACTGTCGAGAGACACACTGACCCGTGGAATGATTGTGAGAATTGGGAGGATCATGTATTGTCAGTCAGTCACAGAATGCTCAAGGCAGAGTTTGAGATTATGACTAAATATGGAGGCCAAAGGTCGGAACAATAAAAATTATTTCAATATGTTGATCAAAGAGCTTAAACAAAGAAAAGCAATTCAAGGACAATTTAGAAAATGATTCAGGAGTAGAGAGTTAAACTAAAACATTATGGGATTTCATAACTATGTTTTAAATGGCTTAGGATAGTACTTCTAGCAAAGCAAGTACTACCTGTTTTTGAAGCAAAGTAGAACTCATTATTGAAGTCATTCTCCACAGAAAATATACAAGTGGATTCAGGGGCATCACAATTAACTGTATTAGTAGTTTGATTCCTTTTACAGGAGATGATTGCACTGATTTCATTGAATTGACTTCTAACCTTCTGAAGTAACTTAATTTATCTCATAATGTGTAGTTTCTCTCTCTCTCTCTCTCTCTCTCTCTCTTTTTTTGAGACAGAACCTTGCTATACAGTTTAGGCTGGCCTTGAGCTCATTTTGTAGCCCAGGCTGGCCTTGAATTCACAGCGATCCTCCTGCCTCAACCTCCTGAGTGCTGGGATTATCTTGTTTCTCTTCTTTTGGTTTGAACTATCTTGACTAAACAAGCTCATATACAGAAGAACAGGATGACAAAGAAGAAAAAGAAAAACAAATGAATGAAAAATGCAATGAGTAGGAAAACTTCCAACATCAAGGGAAAAATTTTAAGATATTGTAGAGGGGATTAATTTTCTAAAACACCATCCTTTACATCTTTCTTAATATGCAATTTTAGAAATGGAAAAAGAAGTGAGAGCAATAATTGCTTGCTGAGTTTCTTTAAAATACATAGAACAAAAAGAAACTTAAAAAAACCGCGAATAGCTGCTTACTTCAAAACACATAGGGTAACAAAGAATGCTGCAACCATTTTGTCCTTGTAGATGTTTCTGTAGCTCTGCGCACCAAAGGAAAGTAAATGATACTGGCGTTTAGTATTGTATACGGGTACAAACACTGTAACAGCCGTCCGGCAGACTAACAAGAGCCCTGGAGTGCCACTGCTATAAGCTAAAGAAAACACGAGGCCACGGCCATCGTGGTTCTCTCTGTCTCTTTTTTCTCCTTGTAACGAAATGCTTTGTGTAGAAACTGTCATCCTAGAAATAACTCTGTGCTTCAAAAGAATTGTGTTATTTTTCTGTCAAACTCTTTTTATACAATAAGGTTATTGCTTTGAGTTGTCTATTCCACTATTAAAGTAAATGCGTTAAGAAGTGGAAGTGAAGATAGCGATAACACCCTAGGAGCTTGATTATGAAATAAGTCACTTTAAACTGGATCCACCAAAGTTTTTAAGTGGTTACAGCAAAAGGGGGGGCAGGGAGAGAGAGAGAGAGAGAGAGAGAGAGAGAGAGAGAGAGA
>NW_004955458.1:8397455-8448528 GCF_000276665.1 Chinchilla lanigera
GAGAGAGAGAGAGAGAGAGAGAGAGAGAGAGAGAGAGAGAGAGAGAGAGAGACTGGAAAAAGAAAAAGGGAAAGAACTTGGGATGGGAAATAATTTCTGCAAATGCAATTTAAAAATGACCTGAATGTTATGTTTAAACAGAAGAAAATGGAAGCACACAGGTGCTACCCTCAGTAAAGGTAAGCCCCAGTTCTGCTGGGAACTTGTAATTCCTAGTTTACACATTACCCACGCCTGGTGGCCACATGAAACTTACTATACATTTTACCTTTCACTAAGAAAACACTGGCTACTCAATTCATTCCACCTGTGCAAAGAAAGATGCTAGCTCCACTGCTCAGCAATTCATAAGTAGTGTTGTCTCGAAAGCAACTACACAAATTAAACCAAGAGAAACTTTATGGGAAATGTTAATTTTATAATCTACTGATAACTTTCTTAAGAAAAATTAAGCAAAAAAAAATTATCAGTCATTCATTATGTGCCAGGAACAATATTTAAGGATGATGAAGAGATGCTATTCATGTGAACCATTCCTATGGACATTGTTCACATTAGAAATTAAAACCAAAGAGTTGAAAAATATTTACTTATAAAATAATCTCATTACATGCTAGACTGAGTGATTTTTAACAAAAATGATTTCCAAACAAAAGAAATAATGAATAGAACATAATTGTTTTACATAGTTTCAAATCTACACTATCTGGCTTAACACAAGACAATGACTTCTCATATCTCTACCTCAGTCTGCAGCAACGCATCATTTTGGTTGGGGTAAAAAAAATTCAGTCTTGGATACTTAATTAGAAATGTGATCTTTGATAGCACAGCCAAAATGAACTAATGTTAATTTCTTAAATTTTTGTTTCAACTTGGAATCTAAAACAATGAATGTATTCATTTTCCTCTTGAGAGCATGCTGATTCGGCTTAGATTTTGCACACATCTTTTTTATTCATACAGCAGTCAGCAGTCAGCTTGTTTTAAGGAATATTTTGCCTAATATTGTTCAATGATAAGCACGTTCTCCTTAAGAAATGTTGCAGAAACATTTGTGTGAAACTTTTTGAGCATGTCGTCTTTGAGAGCGCTTTTAAAAACCCTAGAGGTATCATGATAAATTTTTAGAAAGGGAACTTTGTGGGGTATGTAACACCCATGTTTATTTTTTAGGAGTAACACTATTGATGAATTATTAATTTTAATTTTATAAGGTTTATATTAAACATTGTGTACTGAACAAGAAAATAGCCTGTGAATAAAATAAAATATTAAATTTGTAATACATAATGTGTGTATAGAATAAACATCAACATTTCAACATCAATTGTTTGCCTGCTTACAAGATCTAAAGTACCAGCAGAAATAAATTCTTATGAGTACTACAATGAAAAGATAAACAAAACTCTACCACAGAATCAGTGATCACTCCTAAGGCAGTCTTCACACATATACCTGTCTCCCTTACGCTGAGGGCTTGTGCTTTGCTTTCCTTTCCTGTTGGGTAGGTCATATTTGTCATCTGTCTTGCCTTCCTTTCTGGTCAGAAGCTTCCTAATATTTCTGTTATAATGTACAGTGTGCAGTTATTAGGAAAATGAAATTTCTGTAAAATAAAACATCAAATATATAATGAGTACTTAGAATAAATATCAACATTTTCTACTTCTCCTGTTTGCTCAATAAATCTAAAAAATAACAAGAGATATAAGTTTCTATGAGTACTACAATGAGAGTACAAACAAAACTCTACCACAGAAATAGTCTTTACTTCACTTACCATACCTAAGGCAGTTTTCCCACATGAGAATAGCGTGTTTCATTCACAAGTACCACTTACACTGAACGCACAGGTGTTTTGCTTTCCGGTCTTCTTTGGTAGGACATACTTGACATTTGCTGGTCTTCCTATTTTCTTTTTTTGGTATGGGAAACTAACCTCAAGACCTCACTCTTGCCAGGCAGGTCCTGTGCTGCTGAGCTATATCCCCGGCCTGTTCTTCCTATTTTCTTAAGAGGTTTTTGTGTTGTTTCTCTTGTCTGTTCACCAGTCCACTCCAGAATCCTTTTGAAGAGTTCTTTGGGCATAAACATATTGTTTGTCCTCTGTTGTAATTGATCATTTATCAATTCCAGTCCCAATACTCTAAGAAAAATTTTTTTCTTGATGGTTTAAGCTTATTATTTTCTTTATAAACTATGTAACTATTTATACATGACATGTTTAGGATCCAGTAAAACACAGCCATTGTCCAGTGCTTTGTATTTTAAGTGATATCATAGTTGCTGCATAACTTGTCAACATCTACTGTCTTTTATTTTGATGTACACTGTGGTGATTTCTGGTTTCATCTGTGTTGAAGATTTATTATCAATCTTATTTTTGTTTGGTGTTTTGAGACAGAGCGTTGCTATGTAGTCAGGGCTAGCTTTGAACTTTCTATGTGGCTGTACTACATAGAAAGTAGTACACATTTCTATGTGGAAAATATGTACTACACATTTCTCTATTGTAAACTTAGAGCATCCTTTTCAGGAACCTCCACTTTACTCTTGCACATAATTCCTGTGTTGATCAACCGGTATTTTTTAGCAAATATCACATCAGTGGGTAACTCCTGAACCAACTGTTGAATGAGACATTTGGGTTACCTTTTGAAATAGGTGCAACAAGTCTGCTCACAATGTCATACAGTTTATTACAACACATACAAAAAAACCTGGTGGCTGAGTTCTGGAAAAATTTCTAAAGTCAAGGTGTAAAATATCTATGCATCTAAAAAGGCATATATTCTTATATCATATTTGGAAGTTTTATTTGACATATATTACCCAAACCTTCAACAACCATGAAATGATGCAAATTGTTTGTCAGATATCATGTTTCCAGGTGATGTATAAATTGCTTGACAATTTAAAACAAAGCTTTCAAAAATGAGTGAATAGCAGTGGAATTGTCAGATTTTTTTTTTCTTTTTTCCTTCTTGGTGAGTCTTTCTGTCTTCAAAACATAGGCAATTTTGAAAGCAACCAAATATCTTCAGTGTCATAATTGCTCTAAAAATCTCAATGCCATATGTCACTTCTCCATAAATCTTAAGATTATGACAATTAGACTAATACAGTCCTGCCATGAAAGCTTTTAGTTCAGATAGTGAGATGTCATAATAAGTATATTTTTGAGTATTACTACTGATACATGTAGAATGTTTTCCTGCATTTCATTATTAGTGTATTTAAAAACACCTTTAGCATATAGCCTATTACAAACAATTTCCAACATTGAATCTCAGTATTTACATTCCATCTGATAGGTTTCACTCCTGACAAAAATCTAGTAACATTTTCTGACCTAGTTCGAGCATTGTATCATTCAGGTATATGTGACAATTCTGTAGCATGTTGGCTAGTCAAATGTTTATTTAATTACTGCATCAAAGTCTTCATTCTGTGCTTCTCTGTCTATCACTTCTTGCTCACTTCTTTGACTTGCATGGTCCAAGTCATCATCGGTAGCTGAATCACCTAATGACTCACTTTCAACCTCCTTCAAAAGCTGTAAAAGCGGATTTTCATGTGACATGGTACTGAATTGGGCTGATTCTACAAGAAAAATAAAAGTATATAATAAAATTATAAATACACAAAAATGTAATATGGTTCATAACATGGGTAAAACCCCCTTATACTTTGACACTCATGTGCAGACCTCACTGTTCACATCCCAAGTGAGTGAGCACCATGATTTCTTCCTGTGTCCCCCAGCGCAGCTACTGAGATGCACCATTATGCTAGAGCACATATTTTCATTAAAAAAATATGGTGGGTGTGTATTTTATCCAGCATGATGCCTCTTGTTTTTATTCATCAACAGTACGTATAAATATTATGTGTGTTTTTGGAAGGAAGTCTATTGAGCTCCTCATAACAGTGTATCGCTGTTTTACTGCCAAGCCCCATGTACTAACTTGAACATAAAAACCCAGCATGCCCTCCACCCCTATTACTCTTCCTTCATTATTTCTGGAAGATACTAACCCATTTTATTTATAAAGGCACAGTCAGCAGGCCAAATGTGAGGCAGCTCCAGATTCCATGGGAAGATGAGAGAAATGATGTTCCTTGCTGGTATGTTCCTTCAGACATACTAGCTTTGAGTTAGTAGTGGTCAGCATAAGGAGAAAGACCCACTGATCTGAAGAAGGCAGCTTGTAACTGTCACAAATGCATAGATCGGCTAGGTTACTCTTTGCTCAGTTCATTGATGGACATAAATCCAAATGTTGTACTAACCAAGTATGTGTGGATCAGCAGTAATTTTTTATACTATTGCCTATTTCTTGACATATCAGTTCTTACTTATTGATGTATGCCCTCAGGTAACATTCAGAACAAGATTCCATGTCGTGAATAAAACTCAGTGTTTCTGTCAGAATCACCAACATCCAGCGAATGGTTACATGCACCTTACCCTAACAGCCCGTTCCAAACTACCATCAGATTCCTAAGCCTAAGTCTCCTGATGCCAGGCTTGGTAGTCCATTCCTAGCAAAACAGATGCTGACACAGAGAATTACTGGAAAAGATGTGTTTTTGCCCTCTCTATAATTTTAACTTCTTGAAACTGACTTATATTGGCAGAACATAAATGGGAGCATGAGAAATGGAGTATGCTGCATTCCAACTCTGCTGAATCCAGAATAGCAAGAATAGAACTGATGGCACCATCAATGTACCAAAAGCCACTGAATCATACACTTTCAGAATGTGAATTTTATGTTACATTACTTTTACTTCAATAAAAAAGAAAGGAAACAAAAAAGGAAGAAAAAAGCAGAAGTATCAATTTATGGCTATTCACACATTGTGTGACCCATTCCAATTCTCACAAATTCTAATAGCTTTTTTAATGAAATTAAAGACTTTAGAAAATTGGAATTAAAATATAAAATAAGATTAAAGATCCTGACAAGGACTTGATAAAGTCAGCATTTATTTATTTGATACATACTTATCAAGCACTTGCCCAATGCCAAGTATTCTCTACGTTGTTTTAAGAGACAATGACAGTGTAATAGGCTGTGTGACTTCTATGAGTCAGAATGCATAGTGAGATACATTCACAAATAGCTATAGTACAGAGCAATGTACTCAAACGGTATGCGAATAAAGTGTTTTGTGAATAAGATTAAGTCCCTTTCTAGTGATTAAATATGAGAACGAGTATACATTATAATTTGAAAATTCAAGGATTATTTGAAAAATAGTATCATACCTGTTTATTTTTTCTGAAGATAGCTAAAGTATTGTACAAGTAGTCAGCTGCTTTATCTCTGAGAAATAGTAATTTATTTTAGCATATATTTCCAGGAGTACCAAAATACTCTATAATATTTATTATAATTAGGAGATAATTCTAGTTTTCTCTTATTAATCCCCTTTGAATAAAAAGCTATTATAATTGAAACTGAAAATCATTAAAATAGTTAATACTTTTTCTAATTTGAAAAATTAGACATTTGCTAATATATAATTTGCCTATTTTTTCCAATATTTCTAATCAAAATATGTTCGTTATGAAAATATTGAAATTATACTATGCAGTATTTAGTCAATGATTCATTGTTATTACTCTAAACAGGTAAAATATGTCTTCATTTAATAACAACTCCTTAAATCAAAGGCCCAGAAGTGGGGAAAATGCATTGAAAGAACAACATCCTTTAGGTTCATATTACATTTGCCAAATCAATCCACACATCTGCCAGTGGTGCTCTTTTCTACTAGATTTGATTTTCATTATTTTCTTGAATATGTGTGTGTGTGTGTGTCTGATCAATATTTTATCCTCAAGTTGTATCAAGATTCAGTACACTGATGAGTTTCATAATGTGATGTGGGAGTTTTGGGTATATTTTTGCTCTAGAACAATTTATGTAGTGTGAAATTTTAAGTCCACTGAAAGAAATGAAGACACTCATGTAATTGTCCAGCTAATCTCCAAGGATAATTATTTATTTAGAGTTAATTTTGATTGTGATAGTAGATTTTCTTTTTCTAAGTGTATTTTTTTCATTGTTACTTTGCTTTATATTTGGGAATTTTCCTCAACCTTAAAATTTTCTCAGTATTTTATTCAAATTAGCTGGCATATGATTTAACGTTGTATTCTATAGAATTTCAAAAACATTATTCCACATTTGTTATTAAAACTGCTTGTTTTAATGCACCCATATATTTTACTTTTTTTCTTAGATTTAATTAAGAAAAGTTCTATTTTGTCAGTTATTTCTTATAGTCAAGCCATTTATGCTCTGTGAGTTAACTAATGAAAATATTTTCACATAACATTTCTAGTAATATTTATATATTTTTTTTTCCACAGATTTTGGATATAAAGAGTTATTTTACTACTTATTTTAAAAATGAAATAAACTGAGACTATTGGATACTACCTCCCTCAGGCAACCTCTGCAGACATTGAGAATGTTGTTGACATGATTGCTTTTGCCTAAATCGTCAATGATTATTGGCCTAATTTTCTTTTTAGCTCCCCATTTTTTGTTTTTAATGGGTGCTTTGTTTTAATTAATGCATATGAATGGTTGAGATTTAATCATCCCTTAAAATTAATCTGAATAATTTCAGGACCGTCAGAATGAAAATGACTACATGTTATTTAGCATTTCAAATATAGATAAATAAGATCCTAATTTATTTTCTCCTGAACCTAGGATAGCTTTGATAATTTCTGGATTCCACAGACTATAGACAAAGGAGACCTAGGTTATTTATGACATTAGGTCATGTAAACTTAAGTTGCTTCTACTTTAACCTATTAGAATTTTGTTGCTTCCACTTTACCCTCTTTTTGGGAAAGATTTCCATGGCAACTGAGATATCAGGCTGCCAGAAGAAGCCATGTGTTGATGCCTTGTGTGGGGGACCTTACTGAAAGTTCAGGAGAGCTCAGAGCTGCCGTGTGGTGTAGAGGGACAGCCTTCTGAGTGATCTGCCTTGGATACCCAACTGGAAGTTCACCCACTTCCATAGCTGAAACCCTGCTTACACTTGACTGCAGCCACATGTGAAACCTCCAAATCCTGGCCACTATTCTGAGCCCTGTTAATTTGATAATTATTGCACAGTAATAACTAGAATAGAATTTTTTTTTTTTTTTTTTTTTTTTTTTTTTGGTTTTTTTCCGGTACCGGGAACTGAACTCACGACCTTGCACTTGCCAGGCAGGCGCTTCGCCTCTGAGCTAAATCCCCAGCCCCAGAATTTTATTTTTACAAACGGCATATAGATTAGCTCTTTCTATAGAACATCTTTATTTATTAATCTTTATGTATATATGTATTTTTTTCACTCTGATCAAGAAAACAATAAAGACAATTAGGGCTGGCATAGAATTTTTGTTGACAAAAATATTCCTCAAAATTCTGAAACTATCATTGATATTTGGAAGGCATTTAACGTTAATGAGCACGTTGATATCAATTTAAATTTTCTTGTGATCTTTCTTTTAACATTTTTAGAATTCTGAATTAGTTGTAGTATTAACCTTTATTCATGATATAAAATTATTACTTTACTATGTTGAAATATTTTATTCAAATGGTCAGTGAAAGAATATAGTGTATAGGGTGAGAGTTTCTTTTTTTTGTTTGTTTTTTGTTTTTTCTCTGGTACCGGGAACTGAACTCACGACCTTGCGCTTGCCAGGCAGGCGCTTTTGCCGCTGAGCTAAATCCCCAGCCCCTGAGAGTTTCAATTAAGTAGCAATGAATTAATGAATATCCCTTAACTCTTATTTTACAAAACTTAATCATTCTTCCTCAGATATTCATTGGAAGTTTATATAGTAAAATTTTTCTTTCTATGTTATGGATCATTTTTCATTGATATAGAAAGTATGTCTCCATTTGTAAACCTCTTATAGATATTTTAATAGTACCAGATGTTTAAAAAAGTTGACAATATTTTTGTAGAAAATAAGAGTACAACCAAATGGAAGATGGAATAGAACTGTGCAGTGACTGCATACATAAATAGAAAACATTTTTCTACAACTAATTTCCAGACTCTCAGAAGCTACATGCAAGCACACTAAAGTACTTTCAGCACTAGCACGGTATTAGAGTCTGAATTGTGTTATTGTTTATAGCAATTGTTATTTTATTCTGTCTCACCTTATTTTTTATAGGCACTCATATGTGAATGCTTCAATTTTCAGGTATTTTGTCACAAATGCACTCACAAAATGAATATCACTAATACTTCCACACTAATTTCCACGTTATGTTTTCGACAAAGATGTCTACTGAAAGCTATCTGTATTCAGGGGCGGGATTTCTGGACAATTATTTGATCATGGGATGCTATGCTCATCAGTGGATTCATGAATTTAGCAGCCCAATGTGCTGGTAAATTAGAGGTGGGTCACTAGGGAATGACCTGGAACGGTATCTCTTCCACTGCTCCTCCATTTACGATGTTTTCTCCGGCCACCATGATGTGAGCAGGTTTCCACTGTGACAGATCTTTCCCCCATGCAGTTTCTATGTTTGAGCCTGTTAACTATCAACTGAACCTTCTAAAACTGTTTGTCAAAATAAACTTCTCCTCCTTTAAATTGCAGGTATAGCGTATTGTGTCTTAGCGACAGTAAAGTGAATAGGACGAATTTTGGTACCAGAAATAGGATCATTTTGTGCATACACTTTGTCATGTAGTTTAGAAGTAATTGGAAATACTTTGTAGGAGAGGTTTGGAAAGGTTTGGAGCTGTCAACTAGAGAAGACCTAGACTGCTATAAGCCGAGCTTTGTGGGAGATTCTGGTCAGAGGATTAAAATGATGATAGAGATGTAGACCGTAGAGAGCAGGTTCAGAAGATTTCTGTTGGGAACAAGGACTCTGCTGGCATTTGCACTCAAGATAGTGTGTGTTATTCTCTAGCAGAAAATTTATCTTCATTTTACCTATGTCCTGAGACTTTGCAGGAGACCAAGATTAAGGAGAGATGGACTAATTAATATGATGAGAAAATTTCAAATAGGCCCAAAGTTCAGACTGTGGCATAGTTACCGCTGGCTAATTTTATCCATAGCTACCATGAAAATTAGAACCAAAAACCAGAGTTGAACAATTTTAAAACTTTGCTAGAAGCCAGAAAGGGAAGACCTATAAAGTTGGGAGTCAGGAAAGCTTGATTGCTGAAAAATATTAGCATTAAAAAGAAGCCAAGCACTTTGTATGAGAACAACAGTAAAAATGCCTTGGATACATTTTAGTAAGTCCCCAGCATATGGAGGTTCAAAACCGCAAAAGTAAAAGACTCTGCTTTCAGAAGAGAACCCCAGAAAGCTCAGCTCATTCACAACCAACTGGGAAAAAATTCTCCAGAACTCAGCCATCCAGGCACTCAGAGGTCTCTGCATGTAAGGTGAAAGGGGTCAGGCTATTGCTCACACTGGCAGCAAGCCTTGACACAATCCATGTGGTGCAGGTTTTAGAGCCAGGTAGAATGTAATTGTGAGTTTGAGGAAGCTTCCTTGCAGATTTCAGGAGAAGGCCTTGGAAGCTAGACAATTTGGCCCTGAAAGAGCAAGCATGAGGCTGTGAGAGTGAAGCCAAAAGTGTAGTGGAGATGCCAGCAATTTGGAGAAGCTAGGAATCTGGAACAGCTGAGAAAAGCCCTAGGCAATAAGCAAATGCACTCCCAAGAAAGGGGCCATGGCAGCTGCAACTGGTGATGCTGTAGGGGTAGAGCTGACAAAACCCTTTAGATCCCATGTCTTGCCACAAATTGCCCTGGGTGCTGGACATAGAAGTAATGAATAGGAATTAATATTTGTTTTGTGGGTTTCTAATCTTGGTTTCGTGAAATTCATTTCCATCCCCTAATTTTTCCAGAGATTCACAGCTGAGAATTTTCCTTGTGTCTCAAAGGAAACTTGGACATTTCAGCACTGTTGAATCTATTAGAAGTTGAGTGACTATTAGAAATAGTCTAAGTGTGTTTGCATTATGAGATGAACATAAATATTTAAGTCTTTTTGGGACAAGAGTGGAATGTTGTGATTTAGACCCAGGATGTCCCTCAAATGTGGCATATTTCAGAGAGTGGCTTTAGAAAGGTGACAATCATAGGGTACTGTGGTCAGCAGTGGGTGCATCCTCTAATGAGTTCAGCAGCTGAAGGTTCGGATAAGAGGTGGGGCCTGGTTAGAGGTGGGTCACTGAAGATTTGAACCGGAAATGTATTTCTCCTTCCGGGGTCCTCCTTATCCTGCTTTCCGACTGTCGTGAAGTGAGCAGGTTTTCTCTTCCGGAGGCCCTTCTATCGTGCAGTTTCTGTGTTTGAGCCTGCCAACCACAAACTATAACTTCTGAAACTATGAACCAAAATAAACCTCTCCTTTTTTAAATGCAGCTGTTGTGTATTATATGTCACTAACCAGAAAGTGATGAACACACCAAGGAATTCCTCCAAAAGAGTTGAAGGAAAACATCACAGCTACTTAGATTCTGTTTATGCTGCTTAGCTTTTGGAGTTGAGGATTTGAGAGCAACAACTGGAAGACATACGCACATGCCCGCATGTGCAATAAATTTTTAGTTGGTCACCTTATGTTCCCTTCACTTTTCTGGCCTCTCGAGATTCTTCTTCCATGCCTTATAGATCATATGAGTTTGTTCATATAGCTTTTAATTTGATATTCAGCAAGTCTCATTTTTAGCAATAAGGAAAACTAATTAACATGAATCATAGTAAAGAACCTTATCACTAAAAGAACTGAAAAAAAATTTTGGATCTGCGTCCAATTTTTTAAAAGAAAAGATATTCTTCAAATATATACAACAGAGATTTCGAATGTTAAAAATAAATATCAAACTATTTCAATCTGTGGATTTTCAGAGCTGAGGAACAGACTTGGAGCAATAGAGATAAATCGGTAGTTCAAAGATCACATATAAAGAATGTGCCACTGTAAAGAACTTTGTGGGTAATTATTTTAAATTTCAGATACTGTGTATTTTTAGCCACAGACAGGTTAAAGTAAATTTCAAGGAAAAAAATACATCCTAAATTCTGATAGCATTAAAATAAGAGCAAAAGTCATTTTTTGGAATATATTAATGATTTTCAACTTTTTAATGAAACTTTTGATTTTGAGGTAATTATGAATTCACATATATTTTAAAGAAATAATATATAGACCCTTTATAGTCTTTGCTCAGGCTCCCTCCGTGATAATTTGAAAAACCAGAACATAATATCACAACCAGACTATTGACAATGATTCAACCCACAGATCTTCTTCAGATTTCATAAGTTTCCTTTGTTTTCTTTTGTATTTGCATATGTATTTACTTCTCAAAAATTGTATCACCTATGCAGGTTTACATATCAAGATACAGTGCAGTTTGACCTGTGCAAAGTTCTTGTACTGCCCTTTTATCCTTACACACACTTTCCCAGGCACATATAATACTTCCACTCATGCTCAAGTGTTTATTCCTGTATGACGGCAAATTTCATATGTCAGCTCATGTAAGACATGGTGCCTAGGTACGTGTTCAGTCATCAACCTGAATGTTTCCGTGAGTGTTTTGAGTAAGATTACCACTTAAAATAGTAGACTTCGAGTAAAGCAGATTACTATCCTTAATGTGGGAAAGCCTCATCCAATCAACTGAAGGTCCCAATAGAATAAAAAATTTGATGTTTTCTAAGCAAAGAAAATTCAGCCAGGTAGTCATTGGATATGAAAAATTGAACCACAGCATTGACTCTTACTAGTTTTTCAGCTTACCAGATGTATCTGCAGATTTGATTTCACTTGATTTGATTGTTTTTTGAGACAAGGTCTCGCTATCTAGCTCAGGCTGGCCTGGACTCACTATGTAATCCATGTTGGCTTTGAACTCTCAGCAATCCTCAGCCTCCCAAATTCTGGGATTATAGGCAAGCATCACCACACCTGGCCAGTCTGCAGATTTTAGTCATGGCAGATCCATACTCATGGAAGTCAGTATCTTCCAAAACACTCATACACATACACACACCCTATTTGTTCTAATTCTCTGGAGAGGCATAAAATACCCTGACAAATATTTCTATAATGTTGCCATTGTAAGGAATGCTGTATATGTTGAATTATATTGAAGGAAGCTTTTGGGACTGGCTATTGAAGGAAGCTTTTGGGACTGGCTTTTCACACTCAGCAAAATTCTCTGAAGATGTATTATAGTTATTATATGCTACTGATTAATATATTCATTTGATTGCTAAGTGATATTTGATATTTAAATACAACAGAATTTGTTCAGCCTTTCACCCATTGAAAGGAATTAATTTTTTTTCTTATCTACACTATTACAAGTAGTGCTGTTATGACCATGTCTGTAGAGTTTTAGTAAACATAAGGTTTTATTCCTCTAAGAAAAAAGATCAGGACTACAGTAACTGATTTGCATGATAATTGCATGTTTATGTTTCTGAGAAATTGTGAAAGTATTTTCTGTAGTGGCCATATCATTTTCTATTCCTAACAGGAATATATGAGTAATCCAGTTTCTCTTTTGCCAATATTTATGACCTTTTGCTATTATTTTAACTATTATATTAGCCATCCTGAAAAAATAGTAATGATGCCTCATTGTGAATATATATGTTCATTTCCATCTTGGGTAATGAATTTGATCACCATTTCTATGCTATTTAATATTATATATCCTCTTTTTGGGAATATCTGCTCATGTCTCTCATCTATTTTCTATTCAGATACTTATTTGCTGAATTCCGACTATTCTTTATATATGCTAGTACTAGTCTTTTGTTCGCAATTAGTTCTTCAAATTATTTTTCCCCAGTGTATGCCTTGTCTCTTAATCCTCATAACATGGCTTCATAAAACAAAATTTTATATTTGATTATGTCAATTTATCAGCAGCTGTTATTATTGATCATTCCTGGAGTGTCACATAAAATCTAAAAACTACTTAATTCTACATTGTCAGTATTTTCCCATGCTTTTCCTCTAAAAATTTATAGCTTTAAACTTCAAATTTATTTCCATGATCTATTCTGAGTTAATTTTAATTTTTGTGTAATGTATGACATCTAGATTTGACATTCTGTTTTCTGGGTTTGTTTGATTTTTGCTGAGGATATCAGATTGTTCTAACAACATTGGTTTAAAAGACTATCCTTCCTCCATTGAGTTTTTTCCATCTTTGGCAAAAATTAGTTTTATATATTCAGTTGGGTCTATGTCTGGATTTCCTATTGTGTTTTGCTAACCAGTCCTACATTCCACCAAAACTGTACCATCTCAATTACTATGTAGCTGAAGTAAGCATTAATATGGAATTGAATAATGTCTGTAGTTAATTGCTTTTAAGTTTGGTTTTTATTTTATGGAAAAAAGGTAAAACAAAATTTCATAACAAAACAATAGGAGAATAACAATAGTTATTGCATTGCATATTGTTATCTTTAAAGTTGTTATTCATAGTAAAATATATAGGCATTAAAAGTTTCTCCAATTTACATTGTAAATGAAATAGAACCTCGGCATTTCCATGAAAAATTTATAATAACATTTAGGTCTACATGAAAACCTTGTTAAAATTCGGATAGGATTTGATCAATTGGGCAACAGTGAAATTTTTAAAATTTTAAATCTTCCACTTGATGAATATTATGTATCATTCTGTTTACTTAAATCTTTTGACACACACACACATATATATATATATATATATATATATTTCAGATTACATATCTTGAACATATCTGGGGTTTTTTTTTAAATTTTTATTTTTGGTTTGTTTCTGGTACCGGGAATCGAACTCATGACATCGCACTTGCCAGACAGGCACTGTGCTGCTGACCTAAATCCCCAGTCCCATTGGATATATCTTTTTAAGATTATAAGATCTCCTTCCTTTGGAGCATTTGTAGAAGATATAACTTTAATTTAATTTCCCAGTGTATAGAAATGTAATAGATTTTACATGCTGATCATTTGTTCTATGATCATGCTGACCTCACTCAGTTCTGGGAATTTATTTGTAGATTTCAAGGAATTTCTATATTTCAAATATAATTAAATTATGTTAAAATTATACTTCTGCTCAATTCTGAGGTTACATAGAAGAGATTTTAATTGCATTGTACAAAATAGAACCTACAACTTAAAATGCAGCACTGCCAAGTTGAATTCATAAAAAGGCAAATCTGAACAAACAACAAAGTTTTTAAAGAAGCAGTCTTCAAGAATTAGGTACTTAGTGCATCTCGAATGTTGTGCCTAGGCAGTCTACCCTCTTTCCACCTGACCCATATCTTTGATTGTGTATTGAATTATTTCTTTGTTATTACTTTGTGTTTGGAAGACAGGAGCAGGAAAAAGTAAGCCTGTGCTATTTAAATTAGAAGAAACTAAAATAATTATTTTAGATATAATAAAAAATATTTTATAGCAAATCATATATAGATACATACTATATCTTGTGCATATATTTAACACTAGTGTATTAAATAATTACAGATATTTTTGTATTACCATATTCTGTAAAATGTATAAAAAGCACTAGTGATTTATATTTTAAATTAATTTAGTGTTTATAAATATCACCATTAAAAAAGGAAGACTCAACAGTTGCCTTTTGCAGGAGAGAAAATTGAGACATCGGATGTCTCAGTCTTCTCAGAGGTCTCAATCTTCTCCGATGTCTCAGTTTTCTCTTCTGCAAAAGGCAACTATTGAATCTTCCTTTTTTTGATGATATTTATAAACTGGACCCACATGTGTAAATATCATATTGTCTCCCTTGTGTAGGAACTTGAAAGAATAAGTAACACTCAAAATATACAATAGATGATAGGAAAGGGAAAGAAATTGCTCAAAGGAGGGAAAGACTGGGATGAGGGAAAGAAGAAAAAAGAAAGAAGGAAGGATATATATATATATATATATCTGGGATAACTGTACTGCTGATGTCTGATGGTATATTAAAAGGAACAATTAATGCTTAATATTTTTTATATTCTGACCAATTTTGCAACCGTATCTGGTAATCTGAGCAACTGATTTGAAGACAGCAATATACAATGGAACAACCATTGGTGAATTCCTCCCATTTAGTCTAGTGAAACTCTGTATTATCTCTAATGTTTTATCTAATAATTATTTTTTATTCACTTTAATGGTTTGAACAATCTTCCATTCTTACATCTGGTAATCTGAGAAACATAGTTGAAGATAGCAACACGTAATATAACAACCACTGTTAATTCCTATTATTTTATTTTGAAACCCTGTAGCACTTTGAATGTGCTTGCTTTGTTTTGTTTGTTTGTAAGGTTCGTGAGCTGCTATTGTTCTTATTCTTTTTTCTTTTACTACTCTCTTTAAAATTAAAAAAAAAAATTGAGACATCCATCCTATTTGACAAGTTCATAGACTCTGAGGAGCTAGTCAGAGGTAAGTAATAAAACATTAAGTCATAGTCCAGGACATTTTTTGGTCAATAATTTTCATCTTTTGTTGAAAAAATATGCTTAAAATTCATAGAATTAATGGTGATTACAATTGCTTATTTCTTCAAGTTTAGCAAATTTTGGTTTGTCATTGTTGCTTAATTTTCAAACAGCGCAGTATAATGGCTCTGCATTATACATTCTGGGTATGTGTGTATATATATATATATATATATATATGAATTTTGATGTTTTAATTATATATCTAGTATTATTTTTTAAAGGAGTACCAGAACTGCATGTGGATTAATCTGAATTTTTCAATATCTGCATATTTAACTAGACTGATTATAATTAATGTCAAATCTAACTATTATATACATCATTTGTTCAAAGAATATGGATTTAGAAACTAAAGAAATATCCAGCAATTAAAAAGCCAGGCTTAATTAAACATGTGGACCTCATTAAAGATCAAAAGCCTTGGGGCTGGGGATTTAGCTCAGGGGCTGGGGGTTTAGCTTAGGGGCTGGGGATTTAGCTCAGCAGCAAAAGTGCCTGCCTGGCAAGCACAAGGTCGTGAGTTCGGTTCCCGGTACCGGAGAAAAACCAAAAAAAAAAAGCCTTTTTGAAATTATTGAAATAATGTTATTATTCATGAAAACCTGTAGACTTCACACTAGCATTTGTGTGCTAGTGTGAAAAATAGACATTCTATCTTCCGAGAGAATTTCTTTTAACATACGACAATCCATTTTAGACAGACGCTTAGCATAGTAGCTCTCAGTGTTTTAAATCTGATCACGTAGTAAGGCTACAGGTGGCGCCATCCATTCCTTTGTAGTTTTGATGTAGTTAGTTTTCTGTAAATGCACACTTTGGGTGCAGATTTGTACCATTACTCCCTAAAAGTTGAGGGAGTAATGTTATGGGGAGACACATGTACTTCATAATGACATTGAATTATCCATGCCAGGAGTTATTAAAATTATAGCTAAGTGGAATATTTACTGGTTTACTTGTACTTGCCAGAGTGAGAATGCCCTGATACAATAGGCTGTAGTTCTCTAATCTGGAAAAGAGCTTGTAGCATACCTCATAATCTTCTTTCCAACAGGCCCCACCTTCTAAAACCCCTTGCATTCAAGTAAACCCAACCCAAATAAATAACACCAACAAACAAATAGCAACATTACAACATGTTACACAATTTTGCTTAAATGCCCTTTGTTATACCTCACAAATCTCAATATGTCAATATTTCCCTACATTTATAAAGCAGCAGACACCCTGCTGGGTACTGAATATAGATTTTTCTGGGGGCATGTCAAAAGTTAAAGCAGCAGAAAAACATTTTTTAACAACTGACTTCCCTTATCAAACAGCAGAAGCTGAGAAAGGTCTGTGGCACCTGAAATCATTTAATGTTTTTATGGCAGTGATAAAAATCACTTCAGGTGTTGCTGGAGAAACAGCTTGGAAAGCAATAGAGTTTTGATGTGGAGAAGATCCATCAAAAATAAATCAAATCTTGTTTCAGCGGTTCCAAAGGAAGAGTACGTAATGGAAAGTTATAAAGACCAAAGCTATGTGCAGGCTTCGGCCCCAGCTCAGGACCCTCTTGCTAGAGCATTCCCCAATCAATCACTACGTCTCTCATTTCTTCTGCCTGTTATTGTCAGGAGGCTCATAGGCTGTAGATTACAAAGGCAAGTGCGTTAAGGCTTTCAGAGCCTTTCTTAGCATACCATTTTGCTATACCACATTACACATATGTACACCCACATGCACACAGAGAGAGAGGTTTGCTGCAAATACAGTAATTCTGAAGAATTTACAAACTGGTAATAGAGTAATATATATCCAACATCTACTAATTTGTGGCCTCTTTCATGTAAGTGATCTCCTTTAATATTCACAAAATCCCAGCTATACCCAAGAGAACTGCAATCTTCATCCCATTATGCAGACCAAGCCCCAAGAATCACAGAACTTAAGTGTTTTACAAATTTTACAGAATTCATGGAACTAAATTAATATTCAAAATCTTCTGTTTCACCCTTTGTATTACCTTTGTTCAACTTTTCTACCTCCAAAGCCATATTTTCAATAAATGTGTTTATCTTTTAAAATAGAAGTAAATTCTATTTAAGTGTAATTTTCTTTCCTGAAAAGTTATTGTGGAATTACTCATTTTTTACAAAGTGTCAATGTTATTTTTAAATGTGCAAATAAAGCTGGTGTACTCACAGATTTTAAAGAACATAAAGACAAAGTAAATAAGAAAATATAAGATTAAAATGGAGCTTGAGTTAGCATAACTGAGACATCAGTTCTAACACTCATTCTTCACTGTACTGCTAGTAGTACAAATTCCACAGGTTCCAAGTGGATAAACCCATGCCTGACTGTGTGACACTTTAATTTTTCACCGTTTGTGTCCTTTTGTGACACAAAGCCAGCTTCTCTGTATTACGCTGCTTTTGCTACCATTTGTCCTTCAATTAGTGTCTGTACAGCTCTGTCTTTTCCCTTTATATTAGCCCAATAATTAAAGTAGTTTTACTAGATTTCAATGGCACTAAGTGCAGATAATCATGTAATATTTATCTGCAGCAAGTAATCCACATGTACTAAGTGCTTTAATATTTTTTGTAATCATTGCCACAGGTGATAAACCACTATCATTCTCATACTCCAAAACATAAACCAAAGAGCAACATATATCCATAGATGCTGGTTTGAAAAAATATTCCAAAAAAATATAAGAAATTTAACATAAGGGATACTGTTTTGAATAACTGAGTTTTACCAATTTTATGCAAATATTTTTATATTTTATATAATGAAATTAGAATTATATCAAATTATTTATAATCCAATTACAATTATTAACATAAGTAATTTTCTTGATAATCTAGATTTATTATGGTCTACATCATGTCAGGATGCCTTACTATGTCACACTAGGTTGTTAATCATCTACCATCAACTTAGTTTTCTACCATCAACTTCCATCAGTTTTCCAATGCAGAGTATCTTTCAGGTAATGTTACTTAGGGCTGGCTTCACATTCAAATGATGTATATAAAAGATAATCATATCAGGCCCTATCTGTAGATGTCCTGGTTCAATGGGACATAAGTAGGACTTTAGCATACAATTATTTTAAATAACCCCCTGAACATTTAAGTGTACAGATGGGATTGAGAATAACTATTTGTCTTAGCTACTTTCCCATTGCTGAGATTCAATAGTCCATATCCACCACATAAACAAGGACAGGATTGTTTTGGATTATAGTTTCAATCCATAGTAGGCAGGGTCCAAGGCAAGAACAAGATGTCAGAGGGACATCACAGAGAAAAGGTATACAACCCATGGGAGCAAGGAAGCAGAGAGAAAAGGAAGAAGGTAAGTAAAACAACGTACCCTTCCAGTCATCCTTCACTGATAGAACCTCCAACCAGGTTCCACAGCTCAACAGTACATTCAGCACTTCCCTGATACAATCCCCTCCAAACATGTGGGACGTTGGGGGCCAGTGTTAGACGTAAACCATACCACTGTACTATTCAATTAGACAAAAATTTTTGCAATCTCTGTCCTTTCATATTTTTCCCCTGATTTATATATGCAACCATTTTTAGAGGCATATCCCCAGATGTCCAGGTCAAACACCAGTACCCTGTGACAACTTCCTGGAAAAAGGTAGTCTGCACTGACTACTTTCTTTACATTTCTCATGTCATTTAAAACTAAACAAAAATAAAACACATATTATAGTATCATATGCATTCACTTCTCTGGTCCAATAAGCCTGTCACCATAAACTGTGTATTATAGGGATCCACAATTCCAATAGCATGGATAAGAAATTTGCCAGACATTTGTGAATGAAAGAGTGAAGAGAAAACTGAAGGAATTAGTTCATCAATTTTCAAAATAATATGCTTTTTAATTTATAGTTGTTCTCAGCCTCTCCCTGTGTATACAGAATCATTTGTATAGGCACCAAATGGGACACCTACTTTAACGTGGCCCTTACGTAAATGGCAAATTTTCTCGTTTCAGTAGGTCTGCTTTATACAGGCACTGGCTATACTCTTTAGCACTTTTAAAATGTTACAAACAAAGTCACAAAATTTGTTAAACTAACATGCTTTCACCTTGCCAGCGTGAATCGCTTCAGATATAAAATATTTGAATTTAGTGGTAACTATTTTTAAGTGGTACAGACTTTACTGCTCATTTACATTTTATTTTGCACTGTGTATAACTGAGATGATTAGAAGTTTAGACAGTAGATAAAAGACCTACTTTTGTTCCCTTCTCAAACTGTCCCCAACAATGATGGAAGAAAAGGGGGTTCATATGGAGTGGAATGTCTAAAGCCCAGCATTATTAAGAAGAAAAAATAAATTCACTCAGCATTTCATCAAGACTGAAGATGTTTCTTGCTCTGCATAAAATAGCACTCTTCCACCCCCGGACTCCCTAACTACAGACAGATATGTATCATTTATATAGTTCTCATTATCACCTACCGTAAGTTCCCAAATTACCAGTAGGTTCCATTCTGGGAGAAAGTTTATGGTATTCATGGCCTAACACAAACATATAATACAAAGCTTTAAAAAGCACACAAAGTCACTGTAAACCATCGATTTCTTTACTTGGAGTTGCAGCACAGCTATTAGTAAACTATTTTTCCTTTTGTAGTTACCTTAAAATGGTAACTACATGTGAGCTCTAGACATGTGAGCTACTTCCACAATTTGTTTCCATCTACCTAATGCGAGGTCCATTCCTAACTGAAAGTTTGTACTTGAAGATTCATAAACTGGGAACTTGTTTTATTTTAATTTGCTAGGACTGCCATTACAAAGTACTATAAACTAGATTCCTTAGAGGAACATATCATTATTCTCTCACAGTTATGGAGGCTGTAATTATAAAGTCAAAGTGTCCTAAATTCCATGCTCCTTTGAAAATGTTAGAGAGGAATCCATTGAATTATTCTTCCAATTTCAAGTGGCTCCTGAGAATCCCTGATACTCCTCAGCATGTAGCTTCTTCCAGAGAAAACCATGAGGGTGTTAAGGGAAGGGAGAGAAAGAAATCCAGTGTTTTTACAGGGTTCCTCTCAGGGGCCCGATACCATCTCTTGTGCGTCCCTTCTGTCGTATTTTATTGAGCTCACAAAGCCCCTCTGATACGATGCAAAAAGGGAAAATACCAGGTGAATGAGTGAATAACATGAAGAAGAACTCTTTGGTGGTCGTCTTGGTGTCCAGCTACCACACATATTTTACTATTATTTATTGTGCAGAACCGTCCTTTGTTTTCAAGGATACTTACCATTCCCACCCATTTCCTCTCTGTGCTCCACAGCATGACACTGAAGACAGACATGAAAATAAGAAATTCCCTGTGATTTTCCAAAATGCCTAGACTGAGAAGAAATATCTGAAGGAATATCTCTTGTTTTCAGAGGCTGCTTGTTTAAAAGCAGCCTCACTGGACTATTTGAGATGCAGAACCAGTGCATGTGAATTACTCTACAATCCTTATTTGGAGGCAACGCAGCCAACTTGAGCTCCCCATGTCAAAGTGCATCAGAGTGCTCACAGAGGTGATTCACTGTGACAGCAGGGATGTCTAATTATGTACATAGCTCACTGAATTTTTAATAGAATATCCTATACATGAAGGGCTGAGAGACATACTCCATTACAGCACTGTCTGTGTCTACATCCCTATTGTTCTTCATCAGACATTCGTGTGGAAACCCTCAATTCCACCTACCGTAACAACGCTGTGATTACTAAATCAATAAGCCCTTAGCCTGTTCAAATTCTATTTACAAATATCTTTACTACTGCAGCACCTACACACTTCAAATTATTCTTCATTTTTAAAACAAAGGACTGAGGATTAACTTCGTTTTTCTGTCAGAATGATGAAACAAAAAATCAATTATTTCAGATTTATGGTACGAGTAATGTACTCTTATTCTTTATAATGTTTCCTTGTCAGAATGCCAAAGTGCACAATCAATTTTTCTTTCATTTGTTTATGTATTCATTCAGAAATTAAGGAATTTGTTGTGCACTTTATTTAAGAAACACATGCCAACTCGTTTATAGGGACGTATCTCATCAGGGTCTTTCCCTCAGGAGATCCTCTGTCTCATAAAGGATGTTCATAATGTAGAGTTACTACTCAGGAATTCATTATTTTTATCTACCAAAAGGCCAGTTCAGGTAAAATACACATTAAAATACTTCCCAGGTACTCTCATACTGTGAAAGCCAAAATAGGAATTTTCTCTGAGCTTGAAACATAGAAGTGTGTAGAATAAAGAAATGAATGATTTGTTAATATTGAACACAATCTAAACACTGTATTATTATCACTGGATGTCACTTATGGTACCAGGTTGAATAAAATTCAGCTATTGAAAACAGACCACTGTGTTCAGTTTTAACTAACCCCAGTGCAGTGGGAAGCCAGTACCACTATCGACTGGCTCTCAAGAGCTAATCGATAAATTTTTAGAAACCTTCCTCATCAGTTGACATTTAATCTGTAGCTTAAAATTAAATGTGCTGGGAATATTTGTGTCATATAAATGAACAAACACTATAAATGTTTAACAGACGTTGACCAGCACGTCACTGCAGGAAGGCTTCTTCTAATCATTCTCCAGATTATTTCCAAGGAAGATGGAGCCACTGTAGCTACACTCAGTATTATGTCATTTTCTTGATTTTTATCGATTAGACTGCAACCCCATCCAGCGAAAAGATAAGTTTCTATGCCTGGAGAAGAAAGCATTCCAAAATGCTCTAGATTGTATATTTGGGGTATATTACACTCAATCTGGGTTTTCAAGAAGGAGGATTTCCGATAAAAGCATTTCTTTTAACCTGTTAGGCCTGATAAATGCCGGGTCTACTTCAGATTCATGAGGTTAAAAAAAATGAAAAGATCTACAAAAATCTCAGATTAATATTTGTGTAAGTGAAATTTTACCACTTTATATTTATGTAGAGATTATTAGTACTATCCAATTGGGTTCAAAATATTAGAAAACAAGGAACTATTTTAAAGCATGTGGCTTTACTATTGTTTATTAACATAACAAATTCCTGAGTCCCCAACAGAACCTGTATGTCTTATGCCAGGCAGTTATAAAATCTAGGTTTACAAGCATACATTTATTCAAAACTACATTTATTTCTGTGTGAGATCATAATCACTATTTTTTTCATATTTTGAAAACAAAGCAAATGAAGAAAGTGTTTGTTCACAAGTACATTATTATGATTTTAAGACCTTGATTATTAACACACATGGGTCAGAAAATTGCAGTTCATGGTTCCCAGAGTGAAAATAGCCTTGGCAGGCTATATATACTATATATAAAAAGACAGTTGTTGTAGTACATATTCAGTTCCAAAATGCACCACCTGTGCAGAGGAGCTGAGTCACAATTGCTGGGGGAGGTATAACCTGCTAATGCACTTACCTGCACTTCTTTCAGAATCTTATTATACTGACAACTTTTATTCTCGTAATGTTTCTAAATATTGCAAATTTCATCTGTGGAAAAAATATTCAACCATATGAGCTTTTATGTAAAATTATTAACCTTCAAATTTAGTCTTAAGAAAAGGGAAGTACCACAGACAGTACATATAATTAGGAAACCAAGATATTGAATATCTCTACCATATTTCCTATGTTTGAATCCTCCAGAATTCTGTTTCACATGAAATATAGTACATGCAAAATATTGATTTGTCTTCATAATCTAATCAACTATCTTAAAGTTTTCATTCTAACTTATGGTAGACTCCTTCAATGTGTTATTATCCTTGGAAATGTACCAGTTTTTAAAGTGTAACCTGTATATGGAAAAGCAATCACCACCACTTTAGTGTTGTTATTTTCTTACAAATATTGCTATAGCTCATCAAAACTATCATATTATCACATACAGTGAAATATTTCTTCATGTGGTTTTCACCCACCAGTGGGTTTTGGGTTCATTTCAATAAAATATTTTTATACCATGTTTGCATATTTACCCAACAGCCCCTGATACAAAACAACATAAGCACTTTGGTGAAGCAGACAAGATGATTAGAATAATTTCAGACACATATACCATTTAAAAATTCTCAATTTTATAATTACAGTTTGTATTTATGTCCCATGATACTTCTCCTTTTCAATAGCAATTTTGTGATACAGATCAGCATCCTCTTCTAGGTCAGGAAATAAGTTCTGTAGGACTTCCCATAGGTAAGGTGATTTAGTAGTGAGACAGTTACCCTCACAGCTGCCTATAAACTTTAATACATCAGAGTTCAGTGTCCTTTTCTGTCCCTACATGTACCAATGCTACTCATTATTTCCTTAGAGAAAGCTAAAACATTGACCATTGAGAAGTATTAGGAAACAAGTAGCAGAGGGATACAAGGGAAAGAATATTATGTGTGGTGTGATGTGTGTGTGTGTGTGTGTGTGTGTGTGTGATGTAGATGCAGTAGAAAAATGAAGGAAGCAAGAAGAGAAGGAAAAATAAGTAGGTCGTTACAGCTCTATAAACTCTATATGTCCAAACATATTAAATATTATAGAAAATTATAGTTCCCCTTTCCATTTAGCAGAATATGTTATTAACTGGGTGAGTACCAATGTTATCTATAGATTTTGAAGTAAGAAAAGCAAAATAATAAAGATATGTCTTTTATCTGATATGGAAGAAATAAAAGGAGTTTCAAAACTCCTCAGTGATTTTTTTATTTATTAGCTTCTGTTTGAGGCCATAAGTACACTCACAAAAAAATCCATATAAATAAGTTTTCCCAAACAATTAATGGAACATAGAAGCCATCAGAGTTGACACAATGCTCTTAGTTTGTAATTTATAGAAACATATTTCACCATAATCCTATTGCTATTCACTTTGCTTCTCTCAAGTGAAGAACTCTAGGTGGCCTCTATGATTTTTCTTTTTAATATGTTCATCAGTTTACGTTCCATTTTTAAAATATTTGGTCTCAAAACAAAACAATGCCTTATTTTTAATTTATGCTACAAAATTAAATCTAAATTCTTATAGATTGAGATGTATTAGAAAAAGGCATGCTGTAGGTTATTGGAAAAGTACATGAATCCTAAAATCAGATAGTTTAGGATACCAGTTTTGACACTTGGGTAAGTGGACAAATGAATCTGTCTGATTTTCATTTCCTTTTCATAAAAAGAAATATTATTTTACCTCTTATGGTTTTAAAAGTAAGGTGTGGTTTTAAATGTGATGTTTTGAAAATAATAATGACTCAAAAATATTTCCTTTAACTTTATCAGTATGATCTAGCACAGAAGCATTCAATTATTGCTGAGGATATTAAAACCAAGCAAAAAAGGGCACTTCTGCAAGGTCACAGAATTTATTAATGACACAACGAGAAACTAAGCAACCTGATAGCCAGAATGTGGAAACAGAGACAAGGTACAAAAAGGAAAAACTGTTTAACTTTGTTGTTGCTGATGGTGATTTCTTATAAGTAAAACTCAATCTTATAACTTAAAAATATTTCCAGTGTTCAGATAGTATTATTGATCTAGATGCATTAAACAATATTAATTTTTAAATAATAAGTGGCTAACTTAAGGCTGGGACTGAGAGACTACAAAGATTGTTTCTGGTAAAGAAGATTGAGAGCAGAATTATTTGTGAAGATTAATCATTTTATTTTATTAAAAAAGGATCAAGTTGTGTCATATACAGGTATAAATTCCCTATGATGAATGTGATCATTATATATACCTAAAATGTACAAAAACCATAACTAATTAAAAAAAAAGATCTAACTGGAAAACAATTGTCTCTTTGGTGTATTGGTCAAAATTGTTTAAAACATTTCTCAAACCCTCTAAGAAAATTGGGAATTTGAAAGCTTTGTTTTCAAAATTAAAGACATAGGTAATAGTTTCACTGTCTCAATTTACATTGGCAATGTTCACTCTGAGGTAAGGAGCTTTAAGATAACTGCCACAACGGATTTGAATGTAGATAACGGCTAGGTAAGCCAATTCATTAGTAGAAAGACACCTACATCTTTGGTCCGTTATAGTCTATGTATGTTCAGTGTACAGTAATTAAATTACTTAATAGTTCCAAATATGACAGGCCTTCCAACAGCAATTTGCAGTGACAGAAAGCCTACCTATAGTTCCTGCTTCAATGCAGTTGCACAGATATGTAATGTAAAAGACTTTTAGTCTCAGAACACCTGATAAATATTTTCTAAAATAGAAGAGATACACAAATACGTAAATGTATACATGTGTACACACATATCTATGTATGGTTATATGTGTATATATACAGTGTGTGTGCATGTACATGTATACGTATAAGTTTGTGGGTATGCACATGTGTACACCCATAGGAGGACACATAGCCCGGGCTGACACAGCTTTACCGTCAGGTTTTCAGTTCTTGAAGTAAGAATGTGAAATCTTGAAAAAGGAAGAAGTGTTTGGAACACTCTAGGTAATGTCTTCATCCTTTCCTAAACAAGATGCTCAGTAACACATGAGCTAATGAGTTCACAAGTATCTAGGGCACATAAACTGTGAGTGCAGTGCTTTGGGGGTCTCTTAGCTGTAGTGCAATGTAGACAGACCATGTGTACGCAAATTCCATTATCTCTTGACAACTGAGAGAATTGGATCACCTTGGATACTGATGGCTTTGATCTAAGAGTTCATGCCATCCTCAAAAGTCATATGTTGATACCTGATCCTTAGTACAATGATATTAAAAGGTGGGGGCTTTGGGAAATGATTTGTCCACTTAGGCTCTGTGCTTATTAATGGGATGGTTAATAATTAATGGGATGGTGCCCTTATGAAAATATGATTGTTTTGTCCTTCCACTATTTGAAGACACCACTACAAGCATCATCTTTGAACCAAAGCACCCTCACCAAACGCTGAATCGTCTATATTTGATATTAGACTTCCTAACCTCCAAAACTATGAGCAGCGAATTTCTGTTGTTTATAAATTGCCTAGTGTAAGATATTTTGTTTCAGCTACCTAAATGGACTAAGAAACTAGGCTTCTGTTTGTTGTCGTTACTTGTCTGTAAGTTGTAATTGTGCTCTGCCTGACTGATGTGTATGTTCTACTCTTACCTGTAGGAGCCCTGGGATTTAATTTGTTCCTTTCTGTTACCCGTACAGTTCCACAGTTGTGGGGGTAGCTGTGTCTACTCTAAGTACTTGCCAGACTTAAAAGGACCTTTGCAGTACACATCCATGTTCTCTTAAGAAAAATAAAAGACTAGATATAAATTACAAACATTTAAGGGGATTGAAATGGTAATTAACCTGATTTGGTATTACACACTGCAAACCATATCAAATTTCAAACTGTATCTCATGATGTGTACAATTATTATGTTAAAGTAAAAGTAAATTGTTAAATGTTTTATTTTTAAAATCATTTAAAATTAATTAATCTTTAATGATTATATTTAAAATTATGAAAGATCAAAGAACAAGGTTTTTTTTAAGTTTTAAATTAGTTTGTACAGAGGTTGGTACAAAGCTTGTATGTGAGGTTTGGTAAAGCTTAAAAGAGGCCAAGATTTGAATTTTCTTTGTTAACAGACATCTGGACAATCCTGAGG
Source organism: Chinchilla lanigera (assembly GCF_000276665.1). NCBI lineage: Eukaryota > Metazoa > Chordata > Mammalia > Rodentia > Chinchillidae > Chinchilla > Chinchilla lanigera. The sequence continues at coordinate 8,424,676 of NW_004955458.1, forward strand.
GTATTTACATTTATTTCTAATGGACTTATTCATATAATCATATTTTTTTATGTCAATATAATTGGAACTGTCATTGCCTACATAAATAATTTCCAGGAAATAGCTAGAAAATATCTGAAATGAGACATGAATTATAACTTTATCACATTTGACTTTCTGCATGGATAATCCAGCCAGCCATATTTACTTTCTGTAGTTTGTAGGGCGTCTTCTATAGCCAAGTATCTCTAGATATTACCAGTGTTTGGAAGAGAAGTCATTTCCTCATTCATTCAACATATATTTATGGAAGATTTCATTCACTGGCAAGAGATATGCAAAGCTGGAAAAGGTATTTCTCGGGAGGAGATTATATGCCATTTCAGAAGATAAATATAAAATGATAAATTTCATTATAACAAACAAGGACTATTCAAGGACAATAAACAAGGTTGTCTAATGTTCGGAGAATAGTGTGGTTCTCAAAATGTGGTTCAAAACCTACATTAGAAAGTCAATTTTAAGTTAAAACTTAAAAAAAATTTGTTCCCCCAGATCAGAGGGAAGTGATATTACTATCTGTGAATAGTTGACCTAGTCAAAGGAATGGCTTCATTCAGCAAAATTTCAAGAGTGTGAGAAACCTGCAAAACAGGTTAATGATGGAAAGAGCTGGGTCAGGTCCGGGAGAAGATTTTATGCCTTTCTAAATTATCTGGTAGCAGGAGAAAAGGTATTTAACAAATCCTAATCAATAACTTAATTCTCCAACAAAATTTTGTGTTCTTGATATTTAATAATGTTCTTAAGTTTAGTCAGCTCTACATGCTCAGATTCTATTCCCATCATCAACCATACAATGAAGACAGGCATATAAATAAATGGTAAAAATAGTGAAATAGGTAATCATAGCATTGTCACTCACAGGAGTTTCACTGTATCCTTTTCCCTCTCCTGCACAAGCTGTGGGTCACCTTTTTAGAAAGTATTAATAACCCTTGTTTCTCTTCAATTTGGGGAGAGAAGAAGAGTTACCACCTTATCATTGATCTGTAAGCAGATTGCTTTTCATCAAACCGTTTGTCAAGAGTTCATAAGCCAGCCAACTGCTGAACCCCTGTAGAAGCTGAAGTCAGCAGCATGTTAGAGGCTAGCACGTTTCTTTCTGTTTGGAGGACAAAACTTCCCTATACAGACAGAAGCTAAATGTAAATAAATTCGTATTCCTGGGGAAGCAAGATACCTAGTCCCAAGTTCCTCACAAGTAAGCTAAGCACAGTAAGATTCAAAGTCATTTTCAAACTTTTCACATCACTGAACTTTCCCAGATGTTCAGTGCTTGTCAAATACAATGTTTCATCTGGGAAATTATTCTCTCCATATACCGTATGGAAAACAGGAAGGAAAGGGCAATAACTTAGAGGTGAGTACTTGTACCCCATTCTTTCTTGAAGTACTGATAGGAGGTCAGATAGGTCTATATCTTGTAAAGTTATTTGTTTAATTCCTCTTCAGATGGAAAGCCAGATGGGTTGTCCCCGTTTTAGAATAAAAAAATAGCTGAAGCTGTTTTCACAAAGAAAGGGAAAGAGTTCTCCTAACTTCACCCCTTGAATTCTTATGAATCCATAGACTATATTGTACTCTGATGACTAAAGGTACAAGGGACATTAAACAACCCGTAAGTAATGCAACTTACAGGACTTTTAAAGTCAGGAAGTTATAAAATATTGCAATGTCTGTAAACACAGTTAATCTCCATTTCTTGATACTTTGTCAGTTGGAGAAACTGCAGGATGGTTGGCTATTTTTTCTCCTTCACAAAGCTTAGTGGGACCACTGTGAGGCCCTGGAGAAAGCTATAACACTCTTTCTGCTGGGGTCCAACACTGGATACCTGATGCAGATTTTCACTGTACAGAGCCCTAATAACCTACATTAATGGACATTACAGTTCATACACATGAACTGAGATTAACAGTATCAATAAGAATGAAAAAGAGGAAAGGAAAACTAGAGGAGAAGGGAGGGAAAGGAAAGAAAAGAAAAGTGATTAAAAAAAAAACAAGGTGTATTAGGTACATGTGTCAACTGGCCAAGAGGACTGTAACATGTACGTTCTATAAACATGTGCCACTAAAATAATAAAATAAAAAACTGAATACAATTTTTCAAAAGAAAGCTATAGGACTGTTGACTGAACATACGGGTACTTGTTTCTACAAACTGGTTAATCTGGAGGGGGAAGATGCACATACTTGCAATACTTCATAAAATGGGTGTACAGGTAATGGTTAAGTTCAGAATGCAACACTCCTATCGGGTTACAGGCTGCTCTAATAGGAAAACCCTTCTTCCAACATAAAGATTTTTAGGGATTTTTGTTTGTTTGTTTGTTTGTTTTTCCGGTAGTGGGAATCGAACTCACAACCTTGCGCTTGCTAGGCAGGCGCTGTGCCACTGAGCTAAGTCCCCAGCCCCTTAAAGATATTAATAGACCAAATTTCTATGAAGTTTTCCACCAGTGGTATCTATAGAAAGCTGGTAAAACAATAAAAACACAGACAGACTTGAGAGAAACTCTAGAAAAATAATTGCCAGGTTGTATCAAAAGGAGTTTGATAATGGAGAAAAATAAAACAATTATTTGAGCAAAAATGTATTTACCTGAAAGAGGAAAATTCAGTACCTACAAGATAAGGAGTAAAGAATATGTACCCCTGGAAGGGAGTATATAATTTCCCTTACAGAGCAGTACACCATGGTTGTCACCATTTCCAGGTGTTGAGTAGCTGTACTTCCCAACTAAATCTGATATTCTGCTAATACACAAAACCCAGGTCACTGGACATCCAGAAATGGTATATTTTTCGCTAACATTGTAATCTTACCTTACAAATGTGAGTGCAATAGAGATACATTTCTTTCTCCTGGAGTACAAAGCCACAACATGTATCCAGCAGGCTCTTTTGACTTCTTTATAAGGATAACAACAATTTAGAGGAACTGAATATTCCTAGTTCATTTGCTGACACTTTCTGTGTAACTGCTTTCCAAGTAAGATCATTTCCAACTGATGTTATATGTGCCATTGTAGAATTTAACCATATTATAGTTCCATTTACTCTGAACTAGGCCAGAACTATTATTCTTTATCATTTATCTCCACAATAAATTTGAAATCTATTTGAAGACACATTAAAAGTTCTATACTGTAGGTCCATAACACTTTAAAAAACTGATTGATGAATAATTGGTACATTCACACACACACACAGTTATTTGTTGAATAAGGATTGCTGGATGAGACAATAATTCTTTTCAGTGCCCCAGACCTGATACTAGTAAAAATACAGCAAATTTTTAGAAAATATCTATTTATGGAAAGGTATTTTAGATTTATTTAACCAAGATCTAAATAGTTCTTCAAAATTTGGGTAATAAAGAGTAATTTGCATATCATTGTTTAGCATTTAATATTTTGGAGGAAAAAACAGAGCTAAAGAAATAATATAATATCAGAATGGCTCCTGAAATAATTTCAGAATGAGTCTAACTAATGAATGACTCACACACCACTGATATTTATTTCCTTTCCCAAAGGAAGAGCAAATTCACTCACAGGACACTCTTAACATTCAGTATTCCTCCATTTGTATTGCAATTATCTTTACACAAGAGTGAAAGAAAGCTGAATAAAAGTTCCTAGAAATTAAATAGAAACATGACTTTCTGCCTACTTATCTCTATTTCTACATAAATCTTATTATTTTATACTATATTACATTATATTTATGAAATAAAATGAAGATATATTTCATTCTAACATACATTTGCTCATACTTCTGTGAAGAGCCCTATCCTAAACCTTCCATGTTAAAGACATGGAGTGTTTTTCATGCTTGTATGTTACATTTAGACGTTAACTGTTGAGTATTTTTCTGTTTAATATTTTGCTGGCATTCCATTTTCAATAATCTTTATTGAGGGACCATTTATAAATAATAAAAAGTGTGTAATCTTAAGGTACAATTTAAAATGTTAACGTAGGAAATCTAATTTTAGTATATGTGCTGCTGAAGTGAGTGTATTATTGAAAAATTGCACGTGAAAAATATTTTTACAAAGTATGTGACCTGATTTGTAAAGTTTGTTAATTTTGTACTGTATAAATTTGGCAATGCTCTTGAGAAGACAGTAAGACAATGATGTTAAGAAGATGGTAAATAAAATAAGTGCATGCTAAGAAATAATGGAAATAAAAATGATGGGAAATGAAGACATCCTGTGAAATATCTGAAACTATTACATAGAGACGATTTTTGTAATCAGACACAATTATCAAGTAGGAAGCTTTTTATACCACTCAGGCCCTGCTAAGAATCAGTTAAAAAATAAAATTAGGGAAAGGTAAGGCTTTCCCATCAGTGGATTTGTATGTGGATCATATCAGTGAATTTCCCATCAGTGGATATGTATTTCCATATTCACTTTGAAAGAAATCTGTTTGTGGCAGACAGTTTTCATCTTAATCATTTTTGGCCATCTCACATGACAGTGTTAGATACATTCGCATTATGCAGTCCTCAGAACTTTTGTGAATTTGATAAACTGAAATTCAATCCATAAAGCTGCTCTCCATTTCCATATCCCCCTGCCCTGACAAGTCCTCATTCTACTTTATTCCTCTATGAATATGACTCTCCTCTAACTCAGATGAGAAGAATTTGACACAACCAGTCTCTCTGCTTGGTTTATTTCACTTAACAGAAAGTTGCAAAGGTAAGACCATATAGCACCATGTGTCAGAATTTCCTTCATTTCAAACCTGAGTAATAATTCATCATGTGTGAATATGTATATATCCCTCATTTTTGTTCAGTCATTCACCTGTACATGCACATTTATGTTGCCTCTACTTTTGGCTAGTGTGAATAGCAATGTTATAAACACTGGTGTACAAATATGTCTTTGAGGTCTACTTTGTCAATTATTTGTGGATGTACTCAAAAGTGAAGTCAGTGAGTCATACATTGTAATTTTGCATGTAATTTTTCAGCGAGCAGAAAATGCTTTTCTTAGCAAAGGCATCATTTTGTGTTTCCATCATTAGCATACCAGGATCCCGATTTCTCCACAACATTCCCAATTTTATTTTCTTTCTTTTTTAACACATAATAGTCTTCTAATGGACATCAAGTGGGGTCACATTGAGGTTTTGATTTATATTTATCTAATGATTGGTACTGGTGAGCATTTTCATTTGTTTACTGGCCATTTGTAGTCTTCTCCAGAAAAATAGCTGTTCAAGTATGTTGTCCATTTTTTAGTTAATCTGTATATTTTCTCTTTGAGTATGAGAAATTCTCTATATTGTCTGAATAGTCACACATTATTGGATATACAACTTGCAGATATTTCTCTTATTCTATGGGTTTTATTTTATCTGATTATGGTGTCTTTTAATGCAAAGTATTGAAAAATTATTTTCATGAAATTAAATTTGCTTGTTTTTTTGCCTGTACCTCAGTGATATCCAAGAAATATTTTGATTATTGCCATGAAATTCTTCCTACATGTTTTCTTCTAATAGTTCTATAGTTTAAAGTCTGACATTTAGGACTTTTATCCAGTTTGAGTTAATTTTTATACATGGTGTTAGGAGTAAATCTACATTTACCCTTTCACACGTGGATCTCTAATTTGTCCCATATTATCTGTTGAAAGATTATCTTCCAAACTGAACAGTGATCACATCCCTTCAAAAATCATGTGTTTATACATGTGAGGGTTTTTATTTCTGTGCTCTTTATTTTTTGTTATTCTTTGTGTCTGTATGCCAGTTTCAAATCATTTTTGTTATGGTAGATTTTTAGTAAGTTCTGAAATTGAAGTATTAGTCTTTCTACCTTCTTTCTCATATTAACAATGTCATATCTATAACTTAAAGTCCCATATAAATTATGTGTTTTCTATTTCTATAAAAAACTTCATTCATATTTTATTAAAGATTATACAGATTCTGTAAATTAGATATTACTGACATCTTGATGAATACTTCTTAACTTATCCTCTGAGGCCAGCATTGTCCTAATACCAAAGTCAGACAAAGATAATACTTGAAAAGAAAATTACATATCAACATCTTGTATAAATATAGACACATAAATCCTTAGTAAAACTTTTGCAAACTGAATTTGACATCACATTGAAATGATTGCACACGTTGAACATTTAGGATTTATTTCTGAAGCACAAGGATAGTTCAATACATGAAAATCAATAAATGCAGCACACACATTAGTAGAATGAAGGAAACACATAAACTTACACATACACTGGCACATAAACGCACAATTCTCTCGAGTGATATAGAGAAATCATTTGTCAAACTCTTCTCCCAAAATTCACTTATGGGGTACTATGTGATACGTCCAAACATACTCACATTGGTGTGTTTTAACTCAAGTTGAGGTGTCATGTATTTATTATACAAGATACAAAATTCTTTCTTCTATTTTTTAGCCAACACAATACATTATACATCGTAGTACCCACATATTTGTACAATTTTCCTACTTCATTTGTCAGTTAAAAATAACTTTTATAAAAATGAATTAAACATTGGCAATTAGTTAAGCACGTTTAAATAAACTTTGATTTTAAAAATCATATTTAACAAAACACCCCTTTGTGATCACAATTCACATAAATAATGGAAAGTACCTTGAGAAAATAAAATCCATATACGAAAACAGATAGTTAACATCGTGTTCACTAGTAAAAGACACAAAGCTTTTCCTCTAAGACCAGAAGCAAGAGAAAAATGCTTGTCTTTGACATTTGGATTCCATTCAGCAATGGAAGGTCAAATCTAAGACATTAGGGTAAAATGAGAAGAAAAATAAATAAAGGCATCCAGTTAGGAGAGGAAGAAGTAAAAGTGTTTTTATTTTTCATGGTATGATCTATATGTAGGACATACACACATATTCACACACAAACATATTCAAACACATGTATTCAAAAACGTGCAAATTATTGTTAGATCTACTTTCAGTGAAGCAAAATATAAGGATAGAAAAGCAAGAGGCAAAAATTGGTGGTGTTTTTGTACACTAACCCTAAATAACCTGGAAAGCAAATGAGCAATTCCATTTACAATATCATCATAGAGAATAAAACATTAGGGATTAATTTCACCAAGGAGTTCAAAATTACGTACAGTGAAAACTACCAGACATAAGTTAAAGAAACTGAGTAAGATTTAAATCAATGCAAAGACATCCAATGTCAAAGTGCATTTAGAATACATTCTAAATTATCCTTATTTCTACACTGAATAAGTACTATTTATTTCATCATATGTTTATTTAGAAATATAAGTAGTTTGTCCATGTCATATTAGTGCAGGTAGCACAGATAGAAGCTGCAAGACCACTCACCTGAATTTGCACAACACCCCAGGGCCAATCCTCCTTCCATTATCCTAACAGAAACCAAAACAAGAATAATAAAGATCTAGCAAATCTTTAAAATTCCAGGCCAGATCAGACACTTGTTAGATCCCATGGTCTTCTTTCAGTAACATTTTCCCCACTTGAACTTCATTAAACTTTCGCATAGAGGCAGGGCCTGTCACACATGTGCTTAAAACAGAGTGAATTGTGGGAGATTCATGTATACCGAGATACCCTAGATAATTCAGCAACTCCAAATCATTTCTGTCAATCTTATCCGGACATATCCAGTGAGAGGCACTGAGGGCGAGGTGCACAGTTTTTAAAATCTGAAAGCCTGATTTATTTCTGCTATTTTCCTTTCCCCTGCAGTACTAGCACCACTTTTCCCGTTTATGACCCCTGTTTCTCCTGCCGTGAACCTGAGCACACCTTCCTAGTGTCTTCCACAAATTAGTTGCTTTCTCTTTTAGTGCTGGGTGTGCTATGGCAAACGGAAACAGAGAAATGACACCCAGGCTTTGGAGGCAGATTTGTTTTCTACCGACAGGCACTGATTGGCATCATTCCCAAAATACCAGGCCCTGAAGGCCCAGAAGGGAGTTTCTAGGGGGTTGCAAGGGGAAGTACTGAGGCAGAGTACTTGGCTGTCTTTGACTGGTTCTCACACTGTACATCATGGTGAACAGCTATGCATCACAGTGACCAGCCATTTCTAGGAGACAAAAGTAATAGGAACTGGAACTGGAACTGTTACCTGGGGAACTAACAAACTGAAGTATACTGGCTAGGGGTGAGGGATCTTTTGTTACATTTCCTCCTCTTCTTAGTTTCCTTGGCAAATCTTTGCTGGGCATGTTACGTGTGACCTTCTGAGACAGGGCCCAACTAGAAGCGATAATATTGGGGCTGTCAGTGGTCCGAGGATGGAGCCCAGCCAAGGTCTCCAAGACTGAAAATCCCCACCTGGAGTTTGTGGTTTGTTGCCCTTGTTATAAGGTTTTTTAGGAAAGAGACATGATTTAGACCTATCTGTCCTGTAGCAATCCTATTTACTGTGACCTCAGGCTTCAGTCATGCATGGACTATTCAGTGTCTGGAGTGAGCAGAGCAGGGTTTTGAGTATGTTGTCTTTTTAGAGTGAGCGTAGGGCTTTGAGTATATTGTCTCTTTAGACTGACCTTCAGAGGAGCTGTCTGGTCCAGGTTAATTTTCAGAAATTCAGTAGGATTCTGGAATGGTAGATGTAATGCTGCACTTCTGAAACTTTCAGAGCTGTTAATGTGGTATGTGCAAAGGTCTACAGGCATAGATGGTCTTTTAGCTAACTTGGTTAGAAATTGTTCCTGTAGGGAACTCTTTAAAAACATTATGGCTTGTATACTGTGTGTAATTTTCATTTAATCTTTAATGGTTTTGCCAGTTTTTGAATTATCTGTGCTACAAATGCAGGCCCATTATCACTGCCAATAATCAAGGCCATATTTAGGGGTGATTTCTCACAGCAGGACCCTATAACCTTCTGTTGTCCTGGCCAGCATGAGTAGGTGCAGATAAGTACTAAGTCATGCTGGGTGGAGGTCAGAGCCACAGCCGCAGATGGTGAAGCCTGAGCTGACTGCAGGGATACAGGTACCAGTGCTGTGGCTTGAGCTTGCAGAACATATGTTGGGGGCAGGTCTGGCTTTGATTCAGATGGATCTTCTGGGAGTACCAGTTCTTCTGGCTGAGGTTGATGTTTCAGTCAAGAGATCCCTGGAGGGGGCTTAGGCCACTGGACCGGCTTGTTTTGAGGACAGGTTTGGCCAAAATGGCTTTATCCAAGGCGACCACAGCATATCTAGCCTGTCGTATTCCATTCCTAAGAGAGCTACTTCCATCCAGAAATAAGGTGCATTCAACCTCTGTCAGGAAGTTCATTTTGGCTTGAGAACAGTTTATCAGTCAGTGCCAGGCAGTCATGGTACTGGGTAAGGTCCAGCAGAGCATGTGGCATCTGGATAGTTAGGTCTCAGCTTAAGATGAGCTTGTCAGTTTTTTGATCAGAAGAACAGTGGCTGTTAAAGCATGGAGGCAAAGCAGAGGCAGCCCTTAGTGACTGGATCCAAGTATTTGCACAGATAGGCCACTGGGCATTCTGAGGGCCTAAAAGTCTGAGAATTCTTCATTGTTTTTGTGAAGTTAAGGATCCAGATTCAATAGAAGCTAGCAGCTTTAAGAAATTTACCAAGTTTCCTGCTTGTAGCAGTTTCTGCCAGATATTGCAGAGGAGCTTTTGTGTCTTTTTAGCAGGCAGCTTGGGTGTTACTAATCAGCTGGGAAACTACTGAAACAAGTTTTTGAACCTCTGGGAAGCTGAGTCCATGTCAGTTGACTTTTGAGTTTATAACTGGGGTGTTTTGTTTTAGGTCCAGGCAGGTATACCAGTAGGCTGTGGGTGGCAGGAGACTGAAGCAATGTATATGGAAGGCAATCCTGGTGGCATTGGCATCTCAGAGATCTTGAACTGGCTTTACAGGTAGAAGAGTTGTATTTTGGCACTTTGACAGTCTATAGACATTTTGCAGTTTTGAAACTTCATTATTTCTCTTGGGAGACCGTGGTGGAGCTGGAAGAGACAGAGAAACAGGCTTTCCCAGAGCCAAATCTGTTGCTAGGGCCTCCAGCCAAATAGTGGGAGAGTTCTAAAACCTTTGTGGCAATTAAGTCTAAATGAGTTGTGTCTTGTCTCAGGATTTTCCCAGCTGAAGAGATTTATGGGAGCAACTTGCAAGCAGAAGACATCTTTTAAGTCTAGACATAAAAACCAAGGGGCATCTAGAGACCATAGTCCAAAAAGGGTGCATAGCTTTGGAACCAAAGATTAACAGTCTACCAGGATCCCATATTCCTTTAAGCAGCTGATGTGTAGCTGATATCTGTTTGTGTTTCTCGTCACTTTTGACAGCAATGGGGGTTGTGCTCAGGCAGCATGGTTGATGGTCAGGCCTGGAGGTGAATGTTTGGCTCAAACCTCTAGGAGGAGAGTTTTCAGAATGTCAGGATCACATTTTTTTGTCTCAGGCTGATGCAGGTGTTATCCTCCTCTTAGGGAACAGTCAGAGTTGAAAGTGCAGGTTAAATGAGTGGGAGGCTGATTGGCTTGGTGCAAAGATGACAGTTGAAGTGAGACTTGAAGAGGAAGTCTCTTCCCAGAGGTGGTATAGGGGGGCTGGCTTACACAGAAGATGTGCTTCTAGGCTGCAAGTTTGTGCCTGGAAGAAGGGGCAAAGGGCAAGAGTCCAAGTTGCCCCAAGGATAGTCCTTTGAGCTTCTTGTGGCCCAGCTGGCCTAGTCCGAGCTTGTGGGACCAGTGAAAGTGTTGTCATCTGATCCAAGCTGAAGCTTGTGAAAGCTCTTATCTTTTACTATGAATGGGCATTTAATTTTTAGTGTCCATAGTCCTTATACTAGGTTTCTGGGTAATGGTAGTAACTTTTGACATATTCTTGGGCTTCTTGCCCTCCCCTTTGATATCACTGAGAAACACTGGACTGGGATATTTCTAGGCAGTGTGACCTTTGAGAAAGGCCATAGCAACACCTTCATCAGGGCTGACAGTCCAATTTTTCCTCAGTCAAAATATGGAACTCAGAAGGAATTGCGGACAGTCACCTCAAGTGGCATTAGATGATGCCATCTGACCAGGATAGGTGTAACCATGAAGCAGAAGGTTCAGAGGGAGGGCCTCCACGGCAAAATGCAGGCAATGGCTAGCTGGAACCAGTTCAATTGGCTGGAAATACACGAGTCAGAAGTGGGAAGTGAAGCTATAGTTACTGGCAACAGCCAAGGCAGCCTATGAGGGTAGCAAGGAAAAATTTTCAGGAAGAATGGGCCTCTTTTTCCTTTTAATGTTTCTGAGACACAGGGGCCTGGTTTAGCTTCATTTCTAACTCCATAAGAGTCTCTTTTCCTGAAGTCACAGGCTGTGGCTTTTAACTAATTAGCTCCCATTGTGTCTCCCTATGGAGTATCTTGTGTACCCTTGAATGATGACACAGCAGACAAAGGGTGGTGCCCCTCAGAGAGACCATTCAGATGCCCACAGAACCGTGGGTGAGGGCCCAGTCAGATGCCACCACCGGTGCCTCCCCATCTTGAGCACAGATGGAGCAGCATATGGCTTACACTGTTCCTTCTACTCACTCACATTTTTATTCAACAGGAGCTCACAGGTTGAACAGCTCACTTCCCTTGAGGGTGGTCCTGACTAAAGAGAGTTGATCAGCCTCCGCTTGTGCTCAAGCTGAGCAGAACAGACAGGTAGACTGAGTGGAGTACCCCTGGGGTTCTTTCCAAAATGAGGCAGGCAGACAGATACACAGACAGAAAGACAGACAAATGGACAGACTATGTCTTCCTCTCTTTTGGGTCCAATGTGAGCTACTCAAGTGAAGAGCCAGGGATCCTCCTCCAGACCTCCCAAAAGACTTGAGAAATGTCAAAGGCACACCTTCCTGTCAGGACCTGGAGAGGTCCTTGCTCATCCATGTGGGCCATGACCAGTGACTAAAGAGGTCAGCACAGTCGGTCTTCCTGGTCAACCCACCAGACACTATGGCAAACAGAAACACTGACACAAGTGAGATTTGGAAGCAGATTTACTTTACATTGACAGGCACTGCTTGTGATCATTCCCAAAAATGTCAGGCCCCAAAACCCCAGGGAAGGAGGTTTTTATGGTGTTGATAGGGGAAGTACAGAGCTAGAGTACCTGGCTGTCTTTGATTGGTTTTTACAATATACATCATAGTGACCAGCAGTGTATCACAATGACCAGGCATTTCTAGGAGACAAAAATAACAGCAACTGTAGTAGGAAATGTTACCCAGGCAACTAACAAACTGAAGTATACTGGCTAGTGGAGGGGGGGCATCTTCTGCTACAGGTGTACACTTGTAATTTTTTGCTCACCATATAGAAAGACCTAGAATCTCTTGTACACATTAATCACACATTGTATCAATATCATGTAAGATGTTATAAATTATTTTACTCCAGAAATGACATTATGTACATCTTTGTTTTGATTTTGGCTTCTTTATAGACCAATAATTAGAACAGCTATGTGTTTGTTCAAACTACATTGATCATAGCACTAAAAAAAAATCATGGCAGGGTTTTTGCTAACAGAATCTATAAGAGAAATAGAAAAGCCATTCCTTCCAGTGGTTAATTACACATAATCTGTTCAAAGAGAACTTTCATGCCACCTGGTGAAATGAATCTCACTATAAGATTGCATCAGCACAACAGCAAGTATTTGATGATAATTTAAAAAATTATTTTTGGGGTAAGATATTGCAAAGATTAACAAAGTATGGATCAAAAGACAACCTCATTTCCAACATCAATTGCAAGCTCAAGGGGGTGTTTCCCAAACCTCAGGTTCAATAACTTGCTAGCAAAATTCACAAAACTCACTGAAAGTCGTCTTCTCACAGTTCAAATCCAGGGCAGGGAAAAGAGACATTTTTAAATGAACCTAAGAAATGGATGTAGGATGAGAGTCCCAGGAAATTTCCAAATGAGGAATTTCCAGGTGTTCTGCCTGTGGAGTCACAGCATGATATCCTTCCTCGCACCAAGGTGTGACAGTGTGCATGAAGGCTTCCAAGACAGGAAGTTTATCCTAGTCTTGGTGTCCACGGTCTTTACTGGGGCCCATCATATGAAGTTAGATGGCTGGCCACACGGTTGACTTCAGTCTCCAACCCTTTTGGAAGTTGAACTGGTATGTCACAACCTAAAACCCCTACCATAAACCACATTGTTGATACCTGCCTGGCTCCATGCTTCCAAAATAAATGAAGATATTTCTAAGGCTTAGACATTAATTTCTAAGAGACATTACTTTCTAGTCAAAATTTAGAACTCTCTTCAAGTAGGATGAAACTGTTTCTTAATCTGGGGACATGGTGATAAAGCTTTGTTTTTAGCATACATTGGTTATTACTTTTGCTAGAGCACAAATATGATGTTCTAGTATGCAAGAAAAATTTGCTGGCAAACATATTTTGTTTTACATGGTAAATCCAAAATTAATTATTGTATATTCCTCCCCTGAAAGTTTAAGAACACATTGTTTAACCAAAGAATACCATACCCTGACAAAGAAATAATGACCAAAGAAGTTCAGTTGGTCAGTGTTGTGCTAGTAATATGCCTCTGAGCCTCAAGTAAAAAGGAGATAGAAGAAATCATTGAATCAGATGTTAACAGGATCTAGTTTACTTTGTAAACATTCTCCAAAGAGGAAAATATTTCATAAATACTTTTAAAATGTATTTAATAGTCCTTGGTATATTCATCAGCACTGAAGTTATATTGAAGTTATGTACTGAAGTTTTTCACCCTGTAGCTATGTAAAACATTTTTTTTATTTAGATGAAAAGTGGAAATTTTAAAAACTTTTCTTCAGTTATTGTCTATATTGTATTCACTGGAATTACTGTCCCTCTTTCTTCAAGTCAGTTTAAAATGTCCCAATTCTCTTAATTTTTTAGGATGAAGATAAATAATTTAAAGTAAATTCATAGACTGAAAAATTTACTGTCCTATTGTTTCTCAAAGCTAATATTCTGTGCAGCAAAATATTTGATCTCTAAGAATAAAAAAAATCACTACATGTCTTTTGTGTAATCATTGACTTTTTAATGTAAATTATTAATTGTCTAAAGGAATTTAAAGTAACATGCAACACTATAATGTAATAAGTAATATGGCTAAAATTAGGACACACCAGGGCATTTTCTTGTATGCTAGGGTAAGGAACTAAATTCATATTTAAACTCAATTTTCATACAAAATATTTTATTTTTTGTTACTCTTAGGGAAACTTATTCTCTCACTTTTCAACTTATAAATTTGTCTTAACATTAATTTTTCACACTAAACTGTAAATAATATGTATTATAGTGCAAGTCTGTGATACTGTACTATGTACTCTGAGAAGAAACACTTTAAAATCCTTGTGCAATTGCTGGGTAGGTGTATATTAATAATGGAAGCTTGTAGATTTACCTATCTATTCAAGATATTTTGTGAGTCTACTTAATTTGGGAATCTGTTAGCCATAATGTGAAGTAATTATGTAATCAAAGTGAAGTTATATCATCACAAAGGAACATTCATATCATTATAGTATGATTATTAAATTAACACACTAGTCCAGTTTCATATTGTAAGCTTATTTTTCTAACTGTGGTCATCCACGAAGATCTAGGAGACAGACTGGGTCTATGGAGCGGGGAGTTAGAAAAAGTCACACTGAGACTTGTCTCCAGTCAGTCTTTTAGTAATAATGTTGTAATGTATGCCCATATAGCACATTCTGAAGTGGTTAAGATACAGTTGGGTACTTAAATCGTGTTAAGCATTTCCAAATTTACAAGGACCGATTCATCAATTTGTGCTCCAAGGCAGACTATGGTAAACAAAGAGCCTCCTTCTTTGTGCAAGATTGAATGAAAGCTCATTTCTAGCAGAGGTAATTTTTTTGTGAAATGGTTCAAGATGAGCTAGAGGTACAAAGTCTGGACTGGAATCCCACCCCTAATTTTTAACTCTGTGGCACTGGTATTCAGAGGTGGGACATTTGGGAGGAACTTGTGTCATGGTGGCATTTTGCTGCAGGTCAGTCCATTGGTAAGTTCATAACTGAATGTGTTGGAGGGTTTATCTTTCCCTCTGGCTCTTGCTCGATGTCTCTGCCTTCGCTGCCACAAGGCGAGCAGCTCTTTTCTGCTCTGCGTCTCTGCCATGATGCATAAGCCTTGGAGTTGGCTCATCACACACTGTGAGCCTCCAAAACTGTGAACCATAACAAATGTCATTTATTTTTTCACAGCAATGAGAGGGCAACTAATTCAACACCTTAGTTTCAACTCTGAGAATTTCTGGTCAAAGATGATTATTCAAGGATTATGCACATATTACCCCAAATGGAAAGACTGTTATACCTTACTGCCAAACTAAGACTTTATTGAACCTTTCATAGAAGTTTGTTTGGGATCTTCAGAGATGGGCAGAAATCAGGAACATGATCAAAACCCCTCAAAAATGGCTCTTTTTATACTTGCTTAATTTGCTGCTGCTCAAGTATGTTCATAGGGAAACAGCAATAATTATCTTTTCCTATAACTTCATTATCAGAGAAAAATTTCTACAAGACACACCACTTGTTAATCTAGAATTAAATATAGAGACTTATGTATATTAATAATTTTGATAATAAATACTAGAAAGAATTTTCCTACTTAGGATATTGTTATTGACTCATGGCATTTTTATACTTTCAGTACATGTCTTGATATAGTGTAATCATTATTTTTACTTTGATAATTAAACTATCACATTCGGACCACTGCGAGACCTTTCAACCAAGTTCTTGAGGTTTTGACATACCACATTGAAATTCCTTCCTTTGTGCTAAAATGAAATGTTCTAGCATTACTTTGCATCTTTCCTGCCACCCACATGAAATCAATGATTGCCTCAAGAAGAAGACATAATTACTTTTGGTGGAAAATGATAATCTGGACCACAAGAACACAGTAACAGGTTTATGCTGGAAAGATGATATTTCAGTTAGGTGATTTTATTGTACACAGCTATAATATAGTCAAGGTGTTTAATAGCATAAGCAAACACTAGTTTTTCCATATTTGTTACATGACACATTCCTTCTTTTTTTTTATTTTATCATATACCTTGTTTTCTTGTATATGGAAATGTTCTATTCTTAATAACATTAACATAAATTATGATGTTTTACTCAATGATATAATATTACTTTTGAACAACCAGTATTGTTGGTAATAATAACATTAATATAATATGGCATTTCAACTTAAAAATGAATCCACTTAAGACTGTGCGGTGAAAGTATCATTTTCTTGTCGTTGCTTGGTGGGTTTTTACATCAAATAATAATTTCTTTCCTTGATCACTTCATTTTGAGTTTGAGAATGTACAGTGCCAAAGATGACAGCTCAAAATTTTAAGAGGAAAACTGACCTCTGAGACTTCAGGCAATGTTAAGTTACATGAGGATAAGTGAGGTAGATGGAAGAGTCATCACTACCAGCCTATTCTGAGACAACTGGCAAATTCAAATAACTCACTATCCCAAGTCCTAAGCAAGTTTCACTTTAGTGACTTGATAACAGTCACTTACTAGTATAAGTATCTTTACAAGTGCACAGAACTATTTGAAAATTAATTTTTTACATTTGGGGATTTCTGTCCCGGGAAGCTGTCTAAAATTACTTTAATATTGTTGCCTTTTAGAGGCTTATGTTTATAATTTATTTTGGAAACTTTTTTTGGTCACTCACCCTTACTTCACTAATGAACCTCATTCTTGTATCCCTTTGTACTGGAAGCAGCTTTCCTGTTACTTAATTTGTGGCCTGCTTCAAGCTCAAAGAAGTAGTAGGACTGTTTCTAATTTCTATAGGAAAATTATATTAGTAGGTCCTTTTGTCTGGACTCAAGTGTACCCCAGATTGTATACACCTCTGTGAATTGCTGCGGTATCAATTTGAGGTTACATTTCTGGTGTTAAAATTTCTCTACTTCACTAAATTTATAAAGCCACGTAGACCTGCATAGCCTAATATACCCGAGGCCTCAATAATTTCACCATCCAAAAGCCCTGGCTACTCTCACTATGACTTTATCACCTGTCTCATTTTTCAACAGAGTGCCCCGATCTCTATAGCTTCTGCTGCAGTGTGTGGAGACCAGTTTCCATGGCAGCTGAACCAAAGGGCCATGTATCACAGTCAGGAGGTTTGGGGGACCCAGGGCTCTGTGTCGTGAAGTTTTCCTAAGAAAGGAAAAACTCTGGCAGATAAATTTCTATCACTTCATTTATCATGCCAATATCTGTCCCA
This sequence comes from Chinchilla lanigera, assembly GCF_000276665.1. Classification (NCBI taxonomy): domain Eukaryota; kingdom Metazoa; phylum Chordata; class Mammalia; order Rodentia; family Chinchillidae; genus Chinchilla; species Chinchilla lanigera. The sequence continues at coordinate 8,442,056 of NW_004955458.1, forward strand.
AGTTAAGCGATTCGACATGGGTTGATTCGAAACATATTATGACTGAAAAACTATCTGTGTTTCCTTGTGGCTATATGTCCAGCTGGGTAACACAGCATGATGTATTTATGTGTCTTTTTGCCTTGACTCACTTGCCTGACACTTGCTGCCCTAATATTTATTTTTCCATAAAGTCTTAGCAGGCAGGCTTTCTCTGAAATAGAAGCTAAGGTAGTGTACAGTCCTTTCTGGCACCTAGGAAACTGTACATTCTGATATCATATTTATTAACAATAATAACTGATTAATTAGTTAGTCTGATTTCCATTAGACCCGAAGCTACACTGCTGAGAATGGAAGTTGATAATAAGTTTGTATTTTGTGAAAAGTGTTTTCTTCGCAGCCTGTCCTACGGATGCTTGCCGTGCCTGGCTGGTAACACTTAGTCTAGATTCCTCTTGAATAGAATCTAAAGAAAATTACTCAGTGTCCTAGGGCTTTATAATGCATCAAATGTAGGCACTTTTATGTTTTGCACACTGTCTATTAAAAATGGAAGTTAAACAGCTGAAGTGGATTTCCAAAGGAAAAACTAAACTAATAACAACAAAGGAGCAAACATCCTGTCTGCTTGGGATCTGCAATTGCTTCCAAAGGCCCATGGGCAGAAGACTTGCTTGCCAGCCTGAAGCATTGTTTAGCGGTGGAGGAAGCTCAGAGACGGTACCTAGGGAAAGAGGTAAGGGCAGCAGGAACAGCCCTTGAAGAGGCTATTGAGATTTCAGCCCTTTGCTCTCTCCCTCCTGCCCAACCATGTTGACCGGAGCCGCTGCCTGAACCATGGGTTCCCACTATGAGTTACTGCCCTGCTACAGGGCCGACGCAATGTCACCAAGTCAACATGAACTGAAACGTCTCAAGAAAATGAGGCAAAATGTATTCCTTGTGCGTTGTTTATCTCAGGTATTTGTCACAGTAACAAAGAACCAACTAGTGCAGACCCCAAAAAGATGAAGGACAACTCAATGAAATATTTTCAGTTTGAATTTTGATGTGAGTGACTTTAACATGTCTTCGGGCATCGCTAATATGAGCCTGGTGGAGTGGTTTAGATTCATTCAAAGAGAACCAATAAACTTGTTGAAAACAGTATGGTTTTGTCGAGCAATAATTGTATTGATTCCAAGTAAAAATACAAATGTAGTTATGTTTTTATTTTTGCCTAAGCTTTACTCTGAACTCCACCGGGGGGAAGGGATGCGACAACTCATCAAATGGTCTGACAGCATAAAGACACAGTAGGAACTGACTGACTGCATATGCCTTGCAGGGGCTATTTTGCCATGAGGGAATCTGGCCTTGACTGAATGCACTCATCGAACTATGCACATTCAAAGTTTTACAGTTCTGCCTGCCATTAGATTTTTTGCATCCTATGACACTACAGTATTACAGCATAATACACTGAGATATTTAGAGATAGTTAAAGGACCAAACAATTGTACAGATTTATCACCACCAAGAGAAGTTGGGGAGGACAGAATTAACAATAATAATTACAAAAACAACCCAGCATTATCTCACAATATAAATGTCTTATTGTATTCGATATATATAATAAAATAAATACATACATATAATATAATTTCTCCTGTTCATCAATTTCATTTTTCCTTTCTTGCCCTCGCCCTTTCTACTTCTTTCTCAGCAGTAAAAAACAAATATTTCTCAAGAATGAAGAGAAACTTTTCCCATGTTCCCATGAAAACAATGTGGGAAGGCAGTGTAAGGCTTAAGTTCTTCAGCATATCTTTTTCTGTCTCAAAATATTTGTTTAAGCATTCTTCCAAAACTTGTTTGCTTTTTAAGAGGATTTCTGGGTTTTGCTTACTTTATACCTTAACTTTTCTCCAGCCTTAGGAAGTAGATGTTACTATACTTTTTATTAGAAGATAAAACAAAATAAAATAATGTAGAATGTTTCTCTCATGTTTTCACAGATAAATGAATTGTACAGTTGAAAGTGTATAGCGCACTTCTAATATTTCACATTACCCTGAATTTTTTCTTGTCTTCATTTATTATTGTTCTTTTTAAAATAGTGTACTCTTTTTTATAAAGAAGAAAAAAGATTAAATACATGCTTGCTGTAATATAAAATAATAACTACCATTTATCAGATACTTACTGTATGTAAAATACTTTGTAAAACACTTTGCATGTACTACCTCACTTAATGTTGACAAGTCTTTAAGGTACATATAATTATCTCCTGACACTTGTATTTATTATTTGGCCAATGGGTCCTAGTCTTCCAAAAATGGAATAATCTCCCTGAGATTGTGCACTCATACACTACCAAGATTAAATAGTTCAGACCTCTTTCTGCATGCAAGCCGTGATCCTGACTACAATACCATATTGTTACAGTCTAACATTTGTCAACTATTATAAAAGTCTGAGTTGTTTTGCATAGCTCTCGGTAGTAAGAAACTTCTTAAATTTATTTTGACTTTCACTTACTAACACAGCAGGTTTGCAACAATAAATATTCATTTAAAAATGAAAGAATAAATGAATATGTTGAATAAATATCTCAAGCATCTAAATGGTCTCATATACATAAACCGTGCTATTGCATACACTCTTACATTTTCCTTTTAGAATGTAAAAATTAAAGAAGAGATAGAACATTTAAATTTTTATTGTGATTTATTCTGCTTATATGTTCGGTTTTTTCCCCATAGGGGCTATAAAATATGGAAACTAGCTTCTTCAGAAATTCTGAACCAGAGGAAACACAAACTATCACTCACTCTTTACAAAAACAAAATGATAAACATAAGATTTAATGCTTCTCGGCAAGCCAAAAAGTACCTATATTTAATTGTAAAATACCATGTTGTTTAAATAAACTATAGAAATTTAAATGTAAACATTTCACGGTTTGCATTAAATTGTGTATTTGCTATGTAGTGCCATGATTTCTCTTGAACTTATAGAGAAGTTAAAGATCAGTACATAATCCAAGATTTGGAGATAATATTCTTTAATTTTTTTCTTCTTCCCTCTTCATTTTACTCTTCATTTGTCTTCTTTTCTTTTTATTAAAAGATAATCGACCCAGCCACTGTCACTCTAAATAGTGCTGGAAACTGATCTACTTCACCATATGAAATACAGTTTCCTTTTATATTTGTAGTGAACCACCATCAATGTTTCTACTGTCAAATTTGCTAATGTTGCTTGGTGGTCTACTATGGTTTATCTGGGTAATGTTTCATCTGTGTTTGAGGAAAATGTGTATCAGCTATAGAGAATGTTCAGTCTGTGTAGTCCAGAACATCGTTCAGATTCACTATTTCCCTCTTGATCATCTCTGTGGATGATCTGTCCATTGCTGAAGGTCAAGGAGTGAAATCCCTTACCATCAGTGCATTTCAATCTATTTTAACCTCATATCTACTAACATTTGCTTTTTGTACTTATGTGCTCCTTGTTGGATGTAAACAAAAACAAAAATATAATATAGAAGATGATCAATCCTTTGGATGAGTTAATTCCCCAGAGTATTATATTCTATTTTTACAACTTTTGATTTAAAGTTTATTTTGTCTAAGTAAGGTCACCTTTGCATTCTTTTAGTTATCATTTACCTTAAATATCTCCCTCTAGCCTTTCATTCTCAGTCTATCACTGTTTTTATGGCTGAAATGAATTTCTTTTTTTTTTTTTTTGGTTTTTCTCTGGTACCGGGAACTGAACTCATGACCTTGCACTTGCCAAGCAGGCGCTTTTGCCGCTGAGCTAAATCCCCAGCCCCTGAAATGAATTTCTTGTATGGAAGACATTGTCAGATTTTGTTTCTAGTAATCCATTCTGACACTCATTGTAAATTTTTATTGGATAATTTAAGCCATTCATATTTAAATAATTATTGGTACATAGAGAATTGCTATTGGCATTTTGCTAGATTTTTACTGAGTTTTTGTTTATTTATAGCTTTGGAAATTTGTCTCTTCCAATTTTTCTTTGTGATTCATTTTATTTTTTAGTGATAAACTTTGAACCTTTCTCTTTCTTTTTTGTTTATCTCCTGGAAGTTTCTTATTTGAGTTTACCATATACCTTTCAATTATATGAACTATTCCTTTACACGCTATGTGAAGTAACTGACTGCATCTTTCTCTTTTCATATGTGTGTGATATACCACTGGCCCAGGATATGTGGATACAGGTTTCAAATAGTTTAGACTAACGCAGTAAATGCGTGGGGCCACATGTGTCCTTTGATTGAGCTTTTCATCATTCAGAGTTACTTTAAACTACCTCGTATATTCTCTTCTTGGTACTTTCTTGCCAGTTTTGCAGCAGTATAAATTTCCTGATGACAAAATCTGTTAGATGCTATAAAAACCAAACAAAGCAATTGTACTGAGGTTGAGTAAAATGAGCATTTTTCTTTGAAACTGAGCACTTGGAGTGACTTCTAATAATTCACCATAGACAGTGTGAGCTTAGCTGTACTGAAATGGTTCAAGAAGCTGAGAAATAATGTCTCTCACTTCTAGCTGTCAAAGCACAATCCTAAGCTCACTTTATTTGATAATGTTTAGAAGTCTGTGCAGCCAACTTTTAGCAGTAAGGCTGGACCACTGTGATATAAAATCCTACATTCCCCTTTTATAATACTGATTTTTTTCTTCTGAATGTGGTACTTTAAAATAAATTAAAGAGTGATTATATAATTGAACTCTAAACAGTATTAATTAAATGATTTGACTCAGAAACTTGTAAATTCTATCAGATTTAATTCTAGGAGCCTTCAGAGATTACATTTCAGGTGGTACACTGCACTTCATAACTCAGATTCCATCAAAATATTGTTCAACCCATTCTAAGAAATTTTAGGGGCTCTTGCAGCATATTTAGTGGTTATTATTCTAAAATGCACTTACTTTTAGCAATATGTATTTCTTTCTTGTAAAACTTTACTAAAAATTTTGAAAGATTGTGGTTCTATGTGCAATGCTCAAATGCACATAGTTAAACCCGTGCATTTATACAAAGTATGATTAATATAATAACAAAAATGACTTTGATAATGAAATAATATTAAGTAAAGTATCAATAAGTTGATATTAATAGTTAAGTATTAATAACTGAATATTAATGAAAATAGCTTCAATAGGATTATTTTTTACTTCAATCTTTGTGGAAGAATCCTTTTTTGTTCAGCTATACTGACACTGCTCTTAGTGTAGTAAAAATATCTCTGTGATAAATTTTAATTCAATTCAATTTTTACATTGTTATAGAATTTCAATGACCTTGCCAGGGCATGGTGGTACAAGCCTGTAATCCCAGTACTTGGGAGGCTGAGTCAGGAGGATCATTGTGAGTTCCAGGCCAGTGTGGACTACAAAGTGAGCTCACGGCCAGCCTGAACTGCATAGTGAGACATTGTCTGAAAAAGACACACACACACACAAAATTTCATTGGCCTTGTCTTAGAGTATAGGGTCGTATGTGTTCCAGTGTACTATGATAAATGTATTACTAGCAAAGACATAATTTAATTAATAGTAGTTTCTCCTTTTGGCCTCTAATTAAATTAGTGTTGATTAAGAAGAGCAACTCTCTGCCTGTCAAATTAAAATAAGGTGTTATTCTCCAATGATTATACAGATGGCAATGAGCTTTTAGACTTTACTTAGAAAAGGACTTAAAATTCTGACCTGTGTTAAGCACTCTAATATTTCTGGCAGTAAAAAGAAAGGTAGTATGGTGATAAAATAAATTTTAAAGAGCATAGAGTTTTAATGGAGTAATTCTTAGTACATCTTGACAAAGATCTAAGCAACACCAAAACTATTCTCTTGGCTATGTGGGGTAAGAGTTTTTTTATTATTATATATATACAGAGTAATAGACAAAAATTTGCATTTAAATGATTCTATATAAAATTATTTGTGGGGATATAAACTAATGCACTTACAATAGAAATCAGTATGGCAACTCCTCCAAAAATGAAAAGTAGAAGTTGTACTTTCCTGAGTATCTTTTCAAAAGACTTAAATCATATTAAAGTGATACATGCGTTCCCATTTATATAACAGTACAAACAGAAGTGAAATTATGAAAATAGTCCAGATATCCATCAACAGATGAGTGGATAAAGAAAATTATATTATTATATACACATGTTTATGTGTATATATAAAATGGACAATTACTTAACCATGTACACATTTTATATACATATGTATCACATTAATATAGAAGTGGAATATTTTTCAATCATAAAGAAAGATAAATTTGAGTTATTCATTGGAAAATAGATAGACTTTGAGGCTATAATACTATGTGAAATAAATCAGACACTAACAGTTAAATATTGCACAGTTTCTCCTATATGAGAGACCTAAATTATAAATTACTTAAAGAGAAAAATAAAGGAGGATGATAGAAAACAAACTACAGAAAATAGGAAC
>NW_004955458.1:8448833-8450620 GCF_000276665.1 Chinchilla lanigera
TCAAGAACATTCCTATACACAAACAACAAATAGACTGAAAGAGAAATTAAGGAAACCATACCTTTCACATTAGCATCTAAGAAATTCAAATATTTAGGAATCAATCTAACAAAAGAAGTAAAAGATCTATTCAATGAAAACTACAGTACTCTGAAAAAAGAGATTGAAGAGGATTTCAGTAAATGGAAGAACTCTCCTTGCTCAGGGATAGAAAGAAGCAACATTGTGAAAATGGCCATACTCCCAAAACTGCTGTACAGATTCAGTGCAATTCCTGTTAAAATACCATTAGTATACCTCACAGATCTAGAGAAAACATTCCTTAAATTCATCTGGAACCAGAAGAGACCCAGAATAGCAAAAGCATTCCTGGGCAACAAGGACAAGTCAGGTAGAATCACAATCCCTGACCTGAAATTATACTACAAAGCCACTGTAATAAAATCAACATGGTAATGCCAAAAAAAGCAGAGCTGAGGATCAATGGAACAGACTGGAAGACACAGACACAACCACAAACACACTCAGCCACCTCATCTTTGATAAAGGGGCCAATCAAACTCACTGGAAGAACGATAGTCTCTTTAATAAATGGTGCTGGAAAAATTGGCTTGCCACCTGCAAAGGGCAGAGCCTTTGGACACAGGAAAAAGGAACGGGGAAGAGAGAGGAGGGTAGGATGGAAAGGGAGATCAATCCTGATCAACACAAGATGCGTATGTACTAGTTCAAGGAGACAAATATAATTGTTAGGCTTTATAAATAGATACCAATACAAGAGAGGCCTAGAGTGATAACACATTATTCTTCCTTTAGGAAGGATTCTATATCAGTATAAATGGGCATGAAATTTAAATCAACAAAAGAAGGTTAATATTTATACATAATAATTATATAAATTTATGGTGCATGATAAAAGCACAATAAACATGTGTCATAAGTATGTTTAATCACAGAAGTAAAAAATAATTTATTGATTTTTGCTATATTTTGGCTGTAACACTGCTTTTAATTCTTTTGAAATTTTGTTCTTATATGCTATTTCCTGGCACATAGCTTGGTGCATGTCAAAGCTTCCAAAAAGGAATATTCACTAAAAGAATAACAAAAGGGATTTACTACAAGAACATCTAAGAAACTATAAAGACATTGCTTAGAATCACACTTCAAGTTGCAATATTATTTCTACCAATTTATCTTTCTAGATTAATTTTCACACCTTTAATGTCCCTCTGAAAGGCAATTACAAAATCTGAGGAAATGAGTTCACATGCTCAGCGTTTCTCTCACAACCCCTCCCCTAGTGTCAGGAAATTAGAGAAGTAGGGGGCAATGTACCTGAGTGATATTCAATTAGATTGAATGAGTAATCGCTTAGGATATACTTAAACTAATTTGAAAGTGGTGAGAACAAATAAGAAGACACAAGATAAGTTAAAGGAAAGATGTACAAATACAAAAGCAGCTCGATCACGAAATATGTTTCGCATGTCTCTTGTAAAATTTGAATTTTAGTGGCAATTTTCTGCTTCAATATTTTAGGGACTATAAAAGGTAATTAAGGCATAACTACATTTTACTTTACTTTCATAATTGCAAATAATACCAAAATCAACTGAATCTCCTTCCACATTTTTATTACTTATAAATTATTTCCCTGTCATTTTAATAAATATTTATTATGACTTTTATGTATGATTTAGTGACCTGTTTTGTGTGATGGAAAACAACAAAATAATTTCATGAACTGAAGGAGAAATCATTTTATGAAGGAAACAGAAACAGTT
>NW_004955458.1:8451932-8468915 GCF_000276665.1 Chinchilla lanigera
ATTCACTGAGTAAATACAGAAAATATAATTATATGACATCTTGTGAATTTTTTGAAGTACTTATGTAAATGATACTTTAGAAGCAATTTTGAACCATGGTTACAAAATCTAAAAAGTTCAAGCATCTTTAAAAACCTATGTGCTGTGTATATATAAATTAACAGTCGTACACTAAAGAATTTAATACTTTGTTTCAATTTCATAAAATGAGTATACAAATAGGTGTGATTTAATTATAAAGCTACATACATGTTTGTAAAGAGATTTAATTTAAGTGCTACACATTAACAAAGCTGTTTTAATACAGTTAAAGTGGTATAAAATATAACAGCCAGATAGATAAGTTGGATAAATGGCTGTTCATCCTGGAATAGTGATGCAGTTATGTCTAGGTAATTTCATAGGTTGAAGATGCATTTAGAGGACCTAGCCTTTTGATCACCTATGCTTTACCTAGCCTACCTCACAAGTGCTCAGAACATTCACAGCCTAAAAACTCCTCTAACACAAAGCCTATTTTATTATAAAGTGTTGAATAGCATGAACATCACAGTATGCAAAAACACAAAGCACAGAACTTAAAAATTCTGGCAACAGTGTACTCTGGAGAATTCATTTCCCATCCTCATGGTCAGAGTACAAGCTATGATCACTGCTATCACAGCACCATGAGAAGAATATCACACATCAGGGGTCCAGTAGCATATATCAAACCTGGAAATAATCAAACTTGAAATTTAAGTATAGTTTCTAAATACATATTGCTTTCAATTATCATGAAGTAAAATAACTGTAAAGTAAGACATCTGTATTTAAATTGTCTTTACAGTGAGAGCTAATTCTCACTGTAAGGATAGTTCTCAGCTAGTCCACCAAGTGGGAAACCCCAAGAATCATTAAGATTTCAATGAGATATGCTAGCCATATTTAAATTTTGCAAGTGACAATTTCTAGCCATCTATAAGCTGTATAAAATCTTCATAGGTACCTGATTTTAATTACCTCATTTTACAGCTCAGCAAAATGAGATGTAGTCTGTTTAAATCTTTTTTTTAATTCTTCAATGCTAGTTTTGAATCTAGCAAACTATTTTCTGACTTAGGATATTATACCATAACTGCTGTTAGGATGCGTTTCAAAATGAACCAATTATAATTCAGTTTTACACTTTGTGACATATGTCCCTTTTACCATAAATAACCCTTCCATCACACCTATCTCTTTGTATTTTTCTTTCTAAATAGCTTCTTTTCAGAGAGATGGAAATAAAGAATATGAGACTTAGGATCCAATTCTGTCAAATCTTAACAAAGAAGGAGAATGTTTACGATAACTCATTTATACAGGTAGTGTTTAACTTTCTTTTTGATTTTTCCAGGGACTGAGAGCTAAAATTTTGCCTCTAACCTCAAATGAAACTTTAGACTGAGACTTTTAAGCTCTGCTGAAACCATTAAGACTTGTGGGATACGTAGAGATGATCTAAATGCATTTGCATAAGCAGATGAACGTAAGATTTTTGGAGGCAAGGAAGAGCATGTTATGGTTTAGATCTAGGTGCTTCCCCAAATATCTCATATGTTCAGAAGCTGGGCTTCGGGAATATGAGTGGCTCATAAGAGTGTTATACTGACCAGTGGATTCTTCACTGAGAGTTCAATAGCAGAGTGTGCTGTAAGGAAGCTGGACCAGGTTAGAGGCTGATCACTGAGGTCATGACCTAGATCCAAATATTTTCCTTCCCTGCTTCTCTCTTCAGTCTGCTCTTTAGCTTCAACGACTGACGTGAGCAGTTTTCCTCTGCCCAAGCCTCTGTCATGCTGTTTCTGCACTGAAGCAGGCTGGTTAGGAAATGAGATGTCAAAATAAAGTCAAAATAAACTTCTCCTCCTTTAAATTGGGGACATGAGGGATTGTTTCTCAGCAATGAGATTCTTCTGTTGACTACCTCCTCCAGTCCCCAGACCACATCTCCTAATTTTTCATTACATCTCAATAACACCCTAAAATCATGATTTCATTGAGTGGTTAATCCCTGGATAAGACTAGAGAGCTTATTATTCAATCAGGTTCAATTCCCAGAAGCAAATCAGCAATAAAACCTTGAAAAAGATGAGCTTTCTTGGAGGAAATTTTGGAACACAACCATCCCAAGATTTTACCGCGATATTCATATTATCCTGCAGTAGTCTTTTATTTAATTCTAATTCATCATTCTGTTTTAGAAATTTGTTCATACACACACATGCACGTGCACACACACACACGCACGCACACACACACACACACACATATTTTGCTCATTCCTTTGTGGCAGTATCATTCTGGTGAAAGGCATTAAATCTCTAATTCTTTGATTTTGCTCCTATGTTCAAAGTCCTTGCACATCATCAGCTTTAGTACTGTAGATTTAAAGGCACATGACTTACCAAGGCTAGTATTAAGGAAATTACTTCCCAGATAAACAAATTTTAAAGATTAATTTCTTTCCTCAAGTTGATCTGCCAGAAAATGTAGTGTGATAAATTTATCCCGCCAGTGTTCCTCTCTTGAACTCCATATTAAAGTTTGCCTTTCTCTGCTTTGTTAAAAAAATCATGGGCTGGGGATATAGCTTAGCAGCACAAATGCCTGCCTGGTACGCTCTAAATCCGGAGTTTGATTTCCGTACTAAAAAAAATGGTATATTTGTTGATTAATTTATTGAGAATTTGCAGATTAACTCACTAAGGTATTTAATGACTGTCTTTTTATACCAGACACATGTTTGTATGCATTTACCTCAGAAGGATGTCTGTCTTGACACAGTTTTGATAACAAATTTTCTAATATATTTAATTTTTCAGATTTCTTCAATAACTGCTATGCTTTATAGGATCTACAGTTATGTCCTTTTATTCATTTAGTGTTTATTTCTGTACCAATTTTTATTAAAAATTATCTGAAGCTTGGAAATATAAAAGAGATTCATGTTTTTTGAATTGATACTCACGATCTGGATTTTATACGGAATGCACTCTTTCCTAATTCTGAAGAGGCAGAGTCCAACTCAGGATGATTACCTGAGTACAGAATAGATAATTTTTATTTGCATATAACTCTCAAGTTTATAGCTCTGTACCTAACTTATTTGGCCTTGTATTATGGTCTCAAGTCACATCCACTTTCTTGCAAATAACATAATTTCACTTCATTGACTGTATAATATTCCATCGTGTATATATATAAAGTAAATCTTCCTTTGAAACTTGGGTTAGATGAGACCAAATGATTTATAATTCATTTTTCTGTAAAGTTAAAGACCATCAATTGTTATCTGTTTTAAAAAAACTAGATTTAGTTATATAAAATCTTTTCAATTCTATTTTCAGCCTGTTTCATTTCACTCAGTCTTCATAGTCCTTGATGATGGTATTTAAAATGAATGGGCAAGGGACACGTCTTCTGTTGCCTCACATCTACCTGTTTTGAGAAGCTAATGTGAGTTTTCCTACTATAAACATGCTGATGTACTACTATAAACATGCAATAGTAAGTCACTGTAGTATCATGTTGATAACTGTTCAAGAATATACCTGACAGGTCTAGGTGGGTCAAATGGAATGTCTACTTTTAAATTTTTGAAGACTCTCCATGCTGATTTTTATAGTGGTTGAACTAGTCTGCTTGTATTCTTACTTTTTTGTGTTTGTTGTATAAATATGGGTACAGATGATACTTAATACAGTTCCCAAGAGATGACACTTGATCATTTGGAAATGTCACTTTCCAAAGGCATTAATGGAGAGGAATTGCCTCATGCTTAAACTATTGTCTCATTGCTTTACTGACATTTTATTTTCTTTGGGGTTGCAGATTGTTTTCTTTTGCCAGTATCTAAAACATAGTGACCACATATTGTTCATAACAGAAGTACAATACCAATTTGTTGTGTCTGGGTAGGCAAATTTTTATAAATAATCATATGACTAAGAGCGTGTTATTTAAAACTGAACAACATTATTCTTCCTAGCTTGGTTAAATAATTAATAAAAATGAATTCACAGGGTTCAGTACAACTGATATTGCTTCTTCTGTAGTTTTGAAAGGAAAATACTTTCCTAAACTACTTAAAAATAGTTACAGTCGGGGCTGGGGATTTAGCTCAGCGGCAAAAGCACCTGCCTGGCAAGTGCAAGGTCGTGAGTTCGGTTCCCTGTACCGGAGAAAAACCAAAAAAAAAAAAAAAAAAGTTATAGTCATTTCAGTAGAACAATGATTTATCGCATTAGGATGAAGAAATGAAGAACTTGTTCATTTTACCATCTTCAGTAATCTGTAATACAGATAACAGGAGATGAAGAAGTAGTTCAAATGTTAATAATAAAACAAAAAAACCCTGCTCATTCATTTTAAATTTCGTGATATGATTGGATCGGTAAGAAGTATGAAAACTGAGTGAAATGAAACAACCTGAAAATAGAATTGAAAAGATTTTATATAACCAAATCTAGTTCTCTTATATAGATAATAAATGACGGTCTTTAACCTTACAGAAAAGTGAATTATAAATCTGATGGTTTCACTTAACCCTTCAAGAGTGTAACCAAAAAAGCTAAGTTTTTGACAACTGAAAAGGTCTGCAATAGAGTGTCACAGTGTAGAGCCTTATTACTGCAGCAATATGTAAATTAGAAACTATCTCACCTTTAACTAAAATTTTAACGTCTCCCATAGTTTGCTGCAAAAGTATTTTCTTATTTTCACTAGCATATCTCTTTTAACTTGAGATTTGTATTCAATCCTTTACATCAAAGAATGGGGCTGTTGGTACAAGACATGAAGCACCATTTTCTCAGTGTCCTAAGGAAATTTTAATTTTGTACGTATAAAGTAATTGCAGTAATAGTAACTACTACATAGTTTCATCTCTAATGTGTTCATGTCGTTACTATTATGTAGCAATTGCACATAGATGTTTAGGTCGGTTTGGATGTTCTCTATTTTTCTGTATTTTTGTATAGTACTGTGTTCAAATTATTACAATTTAAAATAAACCTATACCTTTCAGGCAAATTTACCTATTTGTTTTTAGTCTTCAAAAATCCCCTTTGTTCTCTTTTACGCTTAACTCCACTTGACACTGGAGATCCCTGAACCACCTTCTATAACAAAACTTATCGGGACTTTGGGACTATATTTTCTTCACATATACAAAGAAATATAAACTAGTGATGAGTAGGGTCTTTAATATAATATTTCTCATCATTTAATAGATTGTCCCTTCTTGTAATTTTTCATTTAATTTTATATTTTCATTATACTTACAAAAACTAATTCAACATTCAGATTTTAATAATTATAACTCCATTTCAATAGTTTTTGAATCACCTCCCTAGATCTCTACCCCCTTAGTTTACTTGTGTCAAAAATATGTTAATCTATAAACTCAATTTTATTTTGAAAAACATTTTAAAACCTTACCACAGCTATAATTATGACCCATTATTTGTCCTTATTATTGTTTATTTATAGTTTACCATTGTTTTGTGACTCTTATTTAGCTTCTGTTTATTACATCTCTTTTCCTGGAATAATTTCTGCTACATCTATCATTTCCTTACTTTAAATCTCTTTACATATATTTGCTTAAACTTATTAACCTACATGCTAAATTTAGTTCTATATATTTCCTCAAAGCCTTGCTTTATTTTCACACCACAAGTTTTTAAAAGTTGATATGTAGAAACAAAAATGGAAAATATTAATAGGCTAAAATGTAGTGGTTCAATATATTTACACAATAAATAGCATTTAATTCAATTTAAACGTAGGTGTCTCCTCAAATATTCAACTTTATCTATTAAGAAAATGTACAGAAATGTTTCTCCCAGTCTTTTGAAATACATAGTATAGTATAGTTTTCTATAGTTCCCTACTACGTAATGGCATCTCTGAACATACTTCTATCTACCAGAATGCCCATCGATCAAACTCTATCAGTCCCGCATACCCTAGTTACCCCACCCTGAGCAACCACAATTGTACTGTCAACTTCTATGAGATCAACTTTTCTAGATTTCACATCTGAGGGAAATCATGCAGTGCAGTCTTTTTGCACCTGGTTTATTTTACTAAACTTAATGATTTCTACCTCCATGAATTTTGTTGCAAATGACAAGATTATGATCAAGAAGAGAAAGAAAATAGATTTTGGCAAGGATGTAAATGAAAGAAAACACTTGCATGCTGTTGGTGGAAATGTACATTAGTACAGTTATTTTGGAAAATAATATGGAGAAGCCACAAGAAGTTAAAGATAGAACTATCACATAATCCCACAAATGACCTACTGGGCATATTTACATAAGAAGTGAAATAAGAATGCCCAAGAGATATTTGTACTCCATGTTCATGAAGCATTATCACAATAGTAAAGAAGTGGAAAAATAGCGAGTGTTTATTAACTTATGAATGGAGAAAGAAAAATGTGATTCATTTATGCCATGAGATACTCTTCACCCATGAGAAAGAAAGAATTCCTGTTATTTGCTACAAGTTTTGATATATTCTGATGTTAATCAGTTAGTGTCTCGGTTACTTTCCTCTAGTTGCTGAGACAAAATATCTGACACCCAAAGTTGAGAAAGGAAAGGTTGACCCAGCTCACAGTTTGTGGAGGTTCAGTCCATAATCAGCTGGCTCCAAGGCAGGGTGGTGTGGAACAGAGGAAACAGTTCAAGGTGGAAGAAGACAGCACAAGCATCAAGGGCACTAGTGGGGGGAGCACAAGCCTCTTTTCCTCCCTTATATTGTGTACCGCTATCCGCCCACAGCCACACCATCTCCCTGCCCTCCTCTTCCACAAGCTGAGGATGTTTACAAGGTAAGGACCCTGACCCCTGCTGAATCACTTAGTTGAACTTTTAAACTTCGCAAGTTGAGAAATGACATCCTAGAGAGGTAAGGGTTCGTCCTTTTCACCCCAGGATGTAGAACTGTGGAGTTACTTAGTTAAGCTTCTAGACTCCTCAAGTTGACACAGTGTATCAACCATAACAGGAAGAGTTTGCAGTTTATCCTCTATCCCATCACATCAGACATTTCTGGTCACTTAGCTCTAGAAACCTTGGTTCCTTAGTTCTAAGAACTTGCTCAACATTCAACTCATTTTTAAAATTTTTATTTATTGCAAGTTACTTAATTCACTGTAGACCCTAACCACACCGAAGACTTCAAATCAGAAAAGGTTTTAATTATATTTTACATAATGCTCTAACATGTAGCTGCATTTATTTATTTTATTGACGATGTATCACTGAATGTATATTAATGACACCTTTGAACCACCATTCACACTAAAATAATTACAGTAGCTTTCATTTGAATAAAATCATCAAAGACAAATGTGACTATTCTCCATCTCAAAGATGATCAAATAGAAGAGAAGTTTATGTAATAAGAAAATGCAAATTAAAGGCCCAAGTCAAATGAGGAATTTGTGATCCAAATTTTCTATGTAAAAACATGGTGCAATGTTTATAGCAAAGGGTAGAACTGCAGCCACATTATAATGAATCATGTAAACCAAAGTAAGGGATGTGTCACTACACTTTAAGATAGGATCACTGAACTTTCTTTAAATACCAGTGAGTAGCTGTTTCATTCTTGCTGGCCATATAATTTTTGTTGGAAGTAGTCATCTCTGCTTTTGCAGTATGAAAGCTGGCCACAGTAAATGAACGGGTATGTCTGTGTTCCATTAAGCTCAATTACTTAAATCCCAGCACTCTAGGGTGTTGCGACAGGATGACTACAATTTCAAAGCAAGCCTGGGTAATTTAGTGATTTAGCAAGACCTTCAATTAACATTTTTTAAAAATGGCCTAAGATGTAGCTTAATGGGAATCTACAATCCCTACTATTGGCAAGGAAAAAAAAAAACCTAAACCTAACAAAAGAAAATAACTCAATAAACAGAGATTAGGAAATTTTGATCTGAAGGTCATAGCTTTCTGGCCTCTGTTATAAAAAGGCACCAAAATTTATAGATTTGTAAGTGTTATTGATGCTTAGTACGTGCCAAATATTGTGCCTTCTGTAAGATGTGTCTCCGTGACACCTTCCTTGTTATGTCAAGACGTTAGGTACATTAATTATACTAATTTTTCAGCTAACTGAATGAACGTGTTTAAAGAGATTAAGGCATGTACAGAAGGTCACTCAGCTAGTGGTAGTGTGTGTTAGATTACAGAGCAGGTGTGTAGAAGATTTTGGGGAAATAAATTAGAAATATTATCTTCAATCCTTGGAAACAAGACATTTATAATCTACCAAAGGGAAAATCATTACCATATAAGATATTTTCATGTTCACTAGTACAATACATTAAGTGTCAAAAATAGTGTAATGAAATCATGCAGATACTTTAGAGGACTAACCACACGTCTAGAAACACCATGGAATGTTGTTAAATTCACTGAGAAAACATATTCACAATAATGAAACAGTTAAAAACCAATTTTGGCAGTAAGAATCTGGTGTTATAAGTGAAAAATGTTACTAATATTTTACATAATAGTTTTCTAATTATAAATGTAATGGTATATGTACAGTGTAGGACATCAACAGTAATAATGGAAAATTAAATCATATATAACCGTATGAAATTTTTACACTGATAATTTATTTTTATGATTTTTAAATTCAGGTATATTTTTTTTATAAAATATACTGTACATATATTCTTATAGTAATCATCTTTGGAGTTATATTTCCTAAAGACATTTTTGTTTTTATTTAAAAAATTTTAATATTACTATTTTAGGTAAGCTATTTGATAACAACTAAAAGACTTAATTAGGATGTGATTTCAGTATCTTCTGCCTATTTCTTCCAGACTAAAAGCCACTTTCTCCATCTGAGTAGCTTCTGGACACAAGATATCAAAAAATAATCAGACAAAACACAGCCCTACAAAAATGCAATAAAAACAAGGAAACCATGGAGTCTAGAAAAAAAAAAAAAAAGATGATGTATCTTGATTAAAACTTTATATATTAACAATAAAATGTGGGATGACAAGAATATGGCTTTGTTCATAAAATCAACTCCAGTGTAAGTTCTTGTTATGGTTTAAGAAAGATATATGAACAGTTTGAAGAAAATTACACGAATAAATCTTTCTTGGCTGCTCTTAAAGCTTTGCAGATAGTTCAAAACAAAGAACACAAGAAGAAGAAAAAGGTATGAATTGCCTGGGGTTATTTACTTCTCCAAGAGCCGAGCTTGTGAATTTCACTGATACACTATTAGCGTCACTAGCATTTATTACTATTAGTGACTATAATGTGACTGACATATTATGCAACCTAGGCCAAGGCTTTAAACTGCTGGTATACCAAATGCACAATTTACATTTTAGTAGTCTTTCCTGCTGCAGTGACCAGAGGCAGGATTTTAAATAATAGCATATATATTTAACCAAAGTTTCAAGAATATTTTATTTATTTATTTATATTTATGTTTGTCTTTTTGAGGCAAGGTTTTATATACAGTTCCGCATGGCCCGGAACTCATTTTGTAGGCCTTGAACTCACAGTGATCCTCCTGCCTCAGCCTCCTGAATGCTGGAATTACAGGCGTGTGCCACCATACCCAGCCTCAAGAATATCTCTACAGAGCAAGCCCAAATAGTACTGAAATTGTTGGTTCTAGAAAACTGCTTTCTTTGCCCACCTCCAACTTTTATATTCTCTCTTCTCTCAAATTCTGTGAGATAGAGCTGTTGAAATTTGACTTTATACTCTTTTCTTAGATTGCTGTAATCAAGAAAAGATGAAAAAGGTCTGTCTCAACTCTCTCAACCCTAAACTATTTGCCTTACCTAATGCCAGATCTTCAGGCTTATTTTTTTTTTTTTGCCATAAATCTGAGCTGTGAATATTAGCTTTCATCTAGAATGATTTCTAAATTTTCATTTAGCTCATCCTCATCCTGTTGTTTACCCTCTTTTATTCTCAGTCTGGCTAATTGAGTTATCCTACATGTTAAAATCTGACCTCAAGTCAGCAAATTGTGGTACCAACTGTCCCTAAACTTCTATGATGCCCTCAATTTGAAAATAAAACTTAATAAACTAATATAATGATGGTAAAGGAGCATTTTTTATTTGCATGAAACTTGTAGACTAATGGTCTCCAATTACTCCAACCTGTGGACAAATGGTCTTCTAGACTCCCATTATACCACAACATGGCTGCCACTGACTCAGACAGATACTGTCCTTCCACTACACAAAGTAGGTGATGATAATTGTGAGTCCAGTTAAAATTTTTTTAAAAAATCTTTTAGCCTGAAATGTTTAAAGAAAAACTTTGCAGAATACCATTTCTATTTGTATAATTTTGAAACAGAGAGCTCAAATTGAACATCATATATTTCGATTGATTTTACCTTACCACAACATAGGCAGAAACAACTCATAATATATTATTAAAAGTATTCATACATTCCAGAGCATATACTGTTTCCTTCATAAGAATAAGTAAGGCTTTGACATCAAAGACAAAAAATGTTTTTTTCCCCTTCCTTCTTTCTTTCTATCTGGTAATCTGAACAACTAATTTGAAGACAACAATATGTAATTTAACAACCATGGTTGAATTCCTAACATCTTGTTTAGTGAAATTCTGTATTGTTTCTAATTTTTCATTATTTTTATATTCTTTAAAAAATAAAAAGTAAATAAGTAAAAACAAAACAAAACAAAAAAGATGTCATGGGAAAGTAAAAACAAAGTTTTGAACCCTCACTAACTAACTTACCTGAATAATAGGGAAAATATTGTATGCCTTCTATAAATCAGTAAGTCATTATGAAAGGGGAAAAGACAACGGGTTTTCAAGTATTAGGTGAAACAGTCTTAGACATACTTTTCTATTGCTGGGTGTTTGTAATGCATAGTACCTACATTCAGTTTGGGGAATTCGTGCATATGTACATCATATCCTGACTATTTTTGGTCCCCTGTCCCCCATCTACTCCCCACTTCCCCTTGAACTCATGGCCTTAAAACTGAGGTACATCAGCAGACTTTTTAACTTTTAGAGAAACTTTAAAACAGGGTCTCCCTACGTAGTTAGGTTGCCCATAGTGGGCTTGAAATTTAAATCTTGCCTCAGCCTCCCAGAGGGCTGAGATTACATGCAATCACTGTCTTGCCTGGATTTATTTAGAATAAGGGTGAAAAGAGTAATTATTATGTACCTTGACTGGACATTTCCAATAAAGTTTGAAAAACATGAAGTTGGAAAATAAAATAAAATATATTCAGAAGATGGCATATAAATATATATGTAACCAGTTTTATCACATGAATTGCAGAAATAGATTATCAAAATGCACTGACACATTTTCTATGAATGCCACCTTTACAAAAGATTTGCATTAAACAACGTGTTAATCAGTGTATTATTCAACTTGTCTCAAATGCACACATGTACAGATACATTTATGTTTAATCCAAGGGCAACAGAAGCTCAGATGTACATGGCCTTGACTCCTGTCATCTGCCATGCACTCACTATTGTCACTGTCCTATAACCTCCCTGCTGATTTCTTTTTTCAGGAAGATGAATTGAATCTTTGCCTCTCTTATCTGACACATCATTCCTACATGAGAGGAGGCAACTTTTGCAGTTTCCTAGATCTAAACAACTGAAATAATATCTGAGAGAGGCAGGAGTACTTCTTACATACAGTTTCTCTGGCAATCTCCCGGAAACCCCAGTCATCTGTCTGTATAATTCATCTGTAATACAATAAATAAATTTTAAGCCCTTAGGTTGATATAAGTTCTGAGATCTTTTGCAAAATTCCTTTGTGTAATGCTTTGTGAAGCATCTGCTTTGATTGTCATTAGCTGTACATCTGGCCAAAAATATTCTCCACATGTTGGTTGCTCAAAAGGAAGTTTGCAAAACTATAACCCGTGACTCAGTGGAATATTAGTAAAGTGTTTCAGCTACCCATTGACATTTAAAATGTCCATATGGGTTTGTCAGTACAGCTTTTGAAATGTAATAAATTAATATATTTACTTCATCTTAATTTTCAGACAGATGGCATGAATATGACAGAGTGATACGCTGGGCTATCCCTCAGCTTGTCGAGATTATTTACAGCCTAGGAGTCATTCTCCGAAGGCTGATTATCTGCTTCATTTACTAGGAAGGAAATTAACCTCTGGTTTCAAGGCTGATGACTCAGCAGGTAATGTACACTAATGAAAAAAAAAAATCCCAAAAAACCACTGGTCTTCAAATTTAACAAGTCTCATTAAGAGCTAAATTGCTTTATTGGGCCCAAGAGATGCAAGCAATTATTTCAGTCCACTAGTTGGAATAATAAAATTTGGAAAAAGGAAGGAAAAGATTTACTTCCTGGCATAAGTAAGTAAAAGGTGTGCTATTTCAGTGATATTTTAACATAATTCTATAAAAATGCATGCCTTGTAAGTTATATCACTTAGCAAAGATTTGACTCAGTAAAGCACATATTTCAGCTCTATGTTAGATGTCACTTAATCCTGAACTGAAAGCAAACTTCAAATAAACTACAAAAAGTCAAATGCATAATTTGGGAGTTAGGAGGCATATGATTTTTTGGTCATACAAAATTCATTCAAACTCAAGTGTTAAACTATTTCATAGCTTGAGTTATTTTATGAAGACCTTTCTGGACTTAGCAACATTCCTTAATTTTATTAAAGAAAATGTAATTTTATATAAACGGGCTTCAAGAGAGACATATCTCTTTGAACAAATAAACTAATTGAGAGAATGAGTATTGTAGTTATTTCTGATATATATATATATATTTCTAGTACATATATTACAGATGATCTTATACTAGTTCTACATCAACAGATAAAAATTAATCTAGACATAGAATTTCTTGTTTCTTAAAATGTAATTCAAAATGTATGACAGACCTAAATGAAATGAGTAAAATTATGATAGTTCTACAATGTAACACAGGAGAAAAATTAAGTGACTTTGTGTTTGAGGGTGAGTTTTTGATAACACACCAAAAGCACAAGTTATGAAAGAAAAAAATAAGTGGAACTTTGTTAAATTTTTAAAAATGACACTGCAAAACAAAAGACCCTGTTAAGATAATGAAAAGAGAACTACACTGAGATAAAATAGTTGCTAAACATTTAATTGAGAAAGTAAATTTATTAAAGGCATGAAATAATTCTTACAACTTAGCAAGAAGAAAAAGATCCAAAATGGAAATAGATGCCTCACCAATGAAAATATAAAGGTGGCATGTAACCCTTTGAAAAGATGTTCAAAATCATCTTCCATTAGGGAATTTCAAAATAAACAATGAATTATAATTGTACATCCAAGAGAACTGATGAAGCACAAAACACTGAAATTCTGGTAAGGTTTTTATAGTGGACTGACAACTGGTGGTCAACTTATAACCCCCAGCTGAACTGAGTAAGCGTGGTGCTGACTGTGGGAGGCCCACCTGGGGACTGTTGCCAGCAGCATAAGAGGCAGAACTGGAGAAGGAGAAGGAGGCTGTTGGGAGCGGAGAAGCTTCTGGGAGCAGAGAAAGGCTGCCGGGAGTTGATGGAAGCTGTAAGGAGCTGTTGATTCTGATGGAGGAGTTCGTCATGCTGGCTTTCCTGATGAACTCAGCTGTTTTCCTCCTCTGAGAAACTCAGGACCTTGTTGGCACTGAGAATGGCTTTGGTTCACTTTGGGGGAGCGCTGGTCCTCAGTTTGAGCATCACTTCCTGGCTCCGGAGGGGAAGATGGTGCACTGCCAGTCTCCTAGAGAAGCTGCTGTGTGGGCTTCCCTGATGGGAACTCGGCCATCTTGATCATCAGAGGAGCTTGGGTTCTTCTGAGCATTGCTTCCTGGCTCTAGTGCAGATCCCTCAGGCTGCTATAATAGATCCTTCATCCCACTGGCACAGACTTTCTAGATTCCACCACTGACCTTTGGGCCTTCCCAGCACAGATCTGTGAAACAGGCCTGCATGAAATATTGTTATGGGTTCTGGGCTTTCAGTTGGATTTGTGGGAAGCATTGTTATGAGCTCTAGGTCTTAAGTTGGACTCATATAGGACATTATCATGAGATCTAGGCCCTCAGCTGGATTCTTAGTCTATGTTGTGTGGACAGATTTCCTGCACTCTCTTGTGTATTATCCTTTGGGTGACTACTATAAATAATCTTATAAACTGTGTCCTGTATATTATTGTTTCCCCTTGCAAAAGTAAGCTCCAAACCAGCACAAAATTGGTACCAGGAGTGAGGTTAGTATTGTGACGTTGCCTGGCTATGTGACTTAAGAAACTTTGGAATTAATTTGGAAAAGTTTTGAGAGACTGGCCAAAGAGGCAGCCCTTGCATGCTGCAGACTATACGGGATACTCTGACTGGAGCCTGGAAAATCAGAGCACTGATGGAAATGCTGCAGAATGAGATGAAGCTCAGGAGGCTTCAACTGAGAAGGACTGCACTGGCTTCTGGATCTCAGGTAGTATACTCTGCTTTGGTAGAAGTTGGTCTGCATTTTTCTTGTGTTTAGTGACACTGCCTGGCTGGAGAGACAAAATTTCAAGTAGTCTATTGTTGGAATGGTAGCATGGTTACTGTTGACAGCTTTTGGCCAGATCTATGTTCGAAATTAAGAGCAAAGAGGCAGTAGAGTAATATGAAACAATTCGCCAGAGGGGTGGCTTTATTTGAGCTTTGGGTTGCAAGGATGAGAGAGGAAATGTGACTGTTAAGAGCAGGACAATGAAAAAACTGAACTTCCATCCATTTTGGAGGAGCTCCAGTCTTCACCTGCAGCTTGGACTTCGTCTCCTGGCTTCTACTGCAGACTCTTCGGCTTCCACCTTGGATCCTTCAGCCTCCTGTCACAGACTCATCGGCTTCCTGGTATGGACTTGCATGGAACTCTGCAGTGAACTCCAGACCCTGGATTTATTCCTTCAGTCTTCAGTGTGCAGACACCGTCTGCATGCTTCCTCATACAACTCTCTGGCTGACCGTCGTAAGCCAATCTTGTGATTTCTTATACATTTGTACATTTTGTGTTATATGTATTTCTCTATTAAAGCCCTGACTGATACAAATATGGAACTATACATTTTCCCATTCATCATTTTTGAGAATGTAAAGTGATAGAGCTGCTTGGAAAGACAGCCTCACAGTTGCTTACAAAGCTATATATACTCTTACTATACAATCCAATAATCACTTGGTAAATATGAAAATGAATTAAAATGTGTGTATTCATAAAAACTTTAATAGAAATGTTAATAGCAGTTTTTGAATGATCATAGATAAATATCTGGAACAGGGCTAAAACATTTATAAAGTCTTTTTTTTTTTTTTTTTTTTTTTTTTTTTTTTTTTGTCTTTTTGAACCAGGGTCTCACTATGTAGTTCAGGCTGGACTTGAGCTCACTTTGTAGCCCAGGCTGGTCTTGAACTCTCAACCATCCTCCTGTCTCAGCCTCTTGAAAGCTGGGATTACAGGTGTGCACCACCACACCTGGTGCCATTTACAAAAATCTTAAACTTGAGCCTTATTTAATTATTGTTTTTGATATTCTTATGAAGGCTAAACCCCATTTTTAGCCTAAGAAACTTTGTTTTAATTAAAGCATGACCACATGACAATATTCATAAGATCTTCCCTTGCCAAAACCAAAAATATGAAATATTTAACAAAAAAAATTTCAGATTAAACTATCACTGACTATCTACTAAAAGTTGTAGTAAAAAGGACTAAATCAATAGACAAATTAATTAAACATCAGGCAGATAAACAAGAGCTTAATAAATATGCATATTTATTTCTCTTATTGCTGGCTGCCAAAAAACCCAGCTTTCATCAGATCATGTTAGAGTTATGAAAGGTATTCCAAAAATAGTAGGCCAGTTAACAATACAGAGATTATTACAAAAAGTCATTGTGTGTATTTTTTTCATGTATTTAGCATTGTGCAGACAAGCTTAATAGAGTTATAAAAGTTGATATGCCATATGCCACAAAATTTACTGAGAAATCTCAAGATATTAGACTTCTCAAAATGTTTCCACTATTTTAAAGATTCTTTGAACATAAACCAATATTATTAGAAATCATAAATATTGGAATGTACTCCAGCTAATCAGAGTCTAAAAACCAAGAATGGGAATGCAATGAGCATAACCCTCTCCCTCCCAAAGATTTCTTGAAGTTCTATCAGAACTAGAGCTGGCTACTCATGAGAGTTATCTGATAAGTTATATACTATCCTTCCCTTCACAGACCATGATGTTCTATTGGCAGCAATAAAAATAAACATATAAATAAAATTTTTAATGTTAAATGGCTAACATAGTATCAGATTACAATTATAATTATCATAGTACCTAAATCATGTCTAATTACCAATTAGCAGGTTAAGAAAATTCCCTCAGGTAGGGCTATGTATAGTGATTTTTCTTATAGAGGGTCCTCCTGTTCTGAAAACTATTTCACCTTCTGTTATTTATTTCCATGTTCTATTCTTTTGTACAGCACCATTTTGATTTGATGTGATGTCATGTGATGTGATGTAATATGATTCTATTCTATTCTATGCTATCCTATTCTGCTCTATTCTACTCTATGCTACTATATCCTACCCTACCCTACCCTATCCTATCCTATCCTTTTCTATTCTATTCTATTCTATTCTATTCTATTCTATTCTATTCTATTCTATTCTATTCTATTCTATTCTTCTATTCTACTCCATTCTATTCCATTCCATTCCATTCCATTCCATTCCATCCTATCCTATCCTATCCTATCCTATCCTATCCTATTCTTTCTATTCTATTCTATTCTATTCTATTCTATTCTATTCTATTCTATTCTATTCTATTGTATTCTATTCCATTCCATTCCATTCCATTCCATTCCATTCCATTCCATTC
>NW_004955458.1:8469255-8470503 GCF_000276665.1 Chinchilla lanigera
ATTCCATTCCATTCCATTCCATTCCATTCCATTCCATTCCATTCTATTCTATTCTATTCTGTTCAGCTTTCTAAAATCAAGATGAAGTAAAAAACAAAACAATTTGGTGTGTGGATTGGAAGGCTATGGCATACAAGACATGAATTGAAACTCACACCAGAATAGAAGTGGTCATGGTGCAAGATCTAGATGAAACAAAATTAATCTGAGTAAAACAAGTTAAAATTTAAGGAGCATAGATGGAAATGTCCACCTATGGACATTTAAAATAAAAATATTTTCAAATACCTAGTGATTGACCAAGCTACCTGCAACTCTCTTTGGATATCTAGTGGAGAAAGTAGCAACACCTCTTTTACAGTGTAGTTGGCGAATTAATACCTGAAGATAATATTTCTATACCCAGTTATCTTTGCTTGTGGTCCTTTACAGTTATACTATTGAAAGATTAATAGCTAAGAAGAGAAACTTCAATATACTACAGTACACATCTTGTGAAGTAGAATAAACTGAGAACTGACATGTAAGCACCAAATAGCGGAACACAACTGAAAATCACACAAAATTAAAATATTATACCTGTGTAAATCTCTCTCAGTATTATTAGAGAATTATCCAGTATATTTTAAGAAGCACACAGGTTCACCTTCCAGTGAGGAAACAGAAGAATGTTCAGTGAAACATCCAATCTGAAACATTACAAACTAAATGTCTTTTAAAAAGCAAATAGGAAGTTAGTTTCTGTTATGAAGGAGCCACAAATCCTCAGATTAAAGACTATTGAGAAAAATTGTAAAAATGTGTCAAAAAAGTTTTAGGGAAAAGTAGAAGAATATTCCTTATCATGTGTATTTACTGTACCAAACTGTACTGTTTCAGCTATTATACTTAATTTTCAACCATGAGGTACTATTAGTAGAATATATATTGCATACATATTCATTAAATGTTATAGATCCAGTAAATGTTTACTGAAACAATTAATTTATTTTCAGTATGAAGGAATGGATATTAATTATGCTAAAATCCAAAACAATCATATGTATAGCCATGATTTTCATCTTATTTAACAGGTTCACATATTTAAGCATACATTTACACTTTATCTTGCAGATACATTTCCCTAGATTTATTGCTAGGAAGTGATGCTCAAAAGTAAGTATTATAAGACTCAGTTGAAGTATGTACCTGTCAGCATCATATGCCTTCGTTTTCATTGGAGATATATTATATATATATATATATATA
>NW_004955458.1:8470893-8551402 GCF_000276665.1 Chinchilla lanigera
ATATATATAAAATCTCCACTGTCCTACTATCCCTTTTTATGGCAACATTTCTAGTCTTTTCTGAAAATGGATGCACCTTGAAACCATAATGTTAATTGAAGTAAGTCAAACACACAAACTTAAATATCACTTGGTTTCTCTTATATGAAAACCCCCAAATATAAATAGAAGTTAGGTAAGAGGAAATAGAGATTTATCTTTCACAAAAGGGAACGGGAGAGAGGAAAAGGAAATGGAGATAGGAAAAAGAAAAGGAGAGGAAGGGAGGAAAGAAAAGAGAATTCAGATGTGCTATGTACCTGGGCCGCCTCCCCACGAGCAACATGAATCGTTATGTACTATAAGCACGTACTAATAAAAATTCAAAAAAACTAAAATGTTACATTAAATAAATGCTACATTGAGTATTATAGATGCATCAAGTCTTAGTATTCTTTTACAGAAAAATATTTATTTCTAAAGCTACAATTTGAAGTCTTTCATTCAGTGATGTATTTCGTTTTTACTCTAAGAATGGAACTGTGTAGAGTTAATTGTAGCAAAATCCAGTTGCACAAGAAGAAGATGGACAAAGTTACTTGACAGTAGCATGAGTAAATAAGAAATCACTGATGGGATTCTAGGCAATAATAAGATAGGTAATCAGACATGATACATTTCCTCAAATCAGCTAAAATGGCTCCACACTTTGTTGAGAGAATCATCATGTTTAGAACACAAGAGGCTTTCGACTAAGTCTTTCTATTTGTTTTGTCCTCATATGTGAGCAATTTAAATGCATGTCCTTTTGACTTCACATAACAAGAGAAAATCAAGATATAACTTTTTTTTTATTTTGATAACTTAGCCTTTAGATCACATGCTAGGAAGAGCCTTATCAAAAAAGTTCAACCCATTGTTCAATTTCATCAGAAAAACAATTAAATTGTTAATTCTTCAAGGGTGTAGAATACATGGCATTGATGTTTGTGTACTTTAATACATAATACATAGCCAGTAAATGTTTACTGAAAAATTAATTTATTTTCAATATGAAGGAATGAATATTAACCATGCTAAAATCCAAAATAATCATATTTATAGCCACGCTTTGCATCTTATTTAATAAGTTCACATATTTAAGTACATATTTGCACTTTATCTTGCAGATATATTTCCCTAGATTCATTGCTAGGAAGTGATGCTCAGAATTAAATATTATAAGACTCAGTCTCAGTGGATGTTTGTTAATTGCAAAAAGTTGAAAACCTATAGATAACTGCATAATACACAGTTAAAATACAATTTAAATTATATCTAACGTATGTTAAATTCCATGTCAAGGAATATTCATGACAATTTTGGGGAAGTAAACATCATCACTTCTGTTTTTTGGTAGGTGAGTGTCTTGGTTGCTTTTCTCTCATTGCTGAGACAAAATACCTGACACTCAAAATTAAGGAAGGAAACATTTATGTAGCTCACAGTTTGTGGAGGTTTCAGCTGGCTCCAAGGCAGAGTGGCACATGGCAGAGAGCAACAGCTCATGGCGGTGGAAAATGGCAAAAGCAGTGAGAGCAAGCCTCTTTTGCTCCCTTATATTGTATGCAGGCTATGCCCCAGGGAGGGTACAGCACTCACACCCATAATCCCAGCATTAGACCATGGATCAATCGTAAACTCTAGAAGCCTGCCCCATGACTGCATAAGGTTTTGGGGGGACATCCAGACACAAACCATAACAGTGAGGAAAGATTTTTCAAAGACAAGAAATGGAAGGATAAATGAACTAAAAGAAGTAACTTCTTACCTTACACACCTCTTAAATGTCAGGGTATCTCATTCACTCAGGATTCCCTGAAGCTCTCCGGATGGTCTATACAGTGACTGCGAAACTTTTAGAGCTTTGACTGACACAGACAGCATGTGTGCAATTGGTTTGCCACCTCTGGCCTATCAAAAGGGCTCAATACCTATCAGTATTGAGTATGATATTATTTTTCCCACAACAGAGATGAAAGTTAATAAATGCATTGCGTGTAAATATCACTGACTCTAGCTCTTTCACCACTCTGGCAGGTGTCAAGAAAAGATCTAGAATATCACGTCCCCAAGGTTTTCTGCCTTCATCAGAAGAAAGACATTCCCAGCTGTCACAGCCTTGATACTGGTTTCTTCAATAATTCTACAGGATTAATCTTTACGTTCTCTTTAATTCATATTGGATAAAATGCACAGGCACAAAGCAAAAATTTTGTATCCCCTTAAACTGTGCACTTACCCTTTAAGATTCTATGTCCCCTAATTAGCCCCTCTTTTATTCCTCCAAGACTCTTGAACTGCTAACTCATTGCTTATTATCTGAAAAATCTCCTACATCCTTAACCTAGGTTTGAAAGTATTTTCTTCTTTTTGCTTTAAACCTGGGTCTCCCTAAAATCATGTATTTCTTAGCAGTCCTTGCTACTGGTGATGCCCTGTGCAGTACCAGGCCTGGAAGGAGATGTCTTTCTTGCTCTTCACAGTAGATTCCATTCCTTTCTTCCGTGCTACCTTCTTAAACTTATCTTGGAATGAAGCAGTCCCGAATTTCTAGATCGTCACTAATCTCTCCAACACTACATTTAACATCATTCTTGAAATTTCAATATACACTAAACATTTTTCACTGTGTTGGTCTTTTCATTCATAAAGTATTCTCAAAATAACATGTTTTCCCTCTTATCTCCCCCATTGATCCCATAAGCAGAGCTAGAATATGCAATTGCAATACAGATTTAAAAACCAGCACCCCATTTTATATCTCAGTTTGATTCAACCCACTGGTACCTTCTTCCATAGCTATTCCATCAAGTTGAATGATCTCATCCTCCTTCCTATAATATTATGTCATCCTCAAATTCACAAATTTTTTGTGTGTCACGCTCTTGATACTTTTCCTTTTCTTCTTATCCAGCTTTATTTCATAATTATTCATAATAATTACTTCCTTAACTATGCTTTCTCCTTGCTTACATGAGAACCTCAATGGCGTACAGAAAAATTTAACTGTGATTCTTCCATTCATTCCTCTATACAGTGGAATGTGATTAGAAAAAAATGCATACCCATACTGATGTGAGTCATGCTAAGCTTGAGACACATAATCAGGAAATCATATTTAATTATTCCATTTACCTTTCTGTTTCTTTGGAGGAATACATCACACTTCTTTTCCATTTGAACTTCCATCTCAATTCAACTGAAGTTTTTGTTCTTCACAAAGAACTCCAAAAAGCTCAAGGGAAAAAGGTCTTGTCACCTTCAACTACCACTCTGATCATTTTCTAGTATCAGCATCTATGCACATTTTGTACCAGATATTACACATGAAATAGCTATTCTTGTCTTGAAATCAAGCCCATCTACCAATGCACTAAATTCATTTCCCACTTACATTCCAAGGGTTTGCTCCATCAGCTCTTCCTGTCACTTGTAAATGAAACTTTTATTCTTTACCATTTCTTTTCATGAGTTTGTAAGTCTCACATTATCATCTAATTTTTAAAAAATTACATCTTAATTGCACTTTTCTGTGCTTCTCCTTGTAACAAAATTCTTTACAGGACAACTTATTTTTATTTCCTACTCTTTGTCAATCTATTCTATATAAACACAATCTCATCATAATCACCCCTTCGATTCCACTGTGCAAGATGTTCCTTCATGAGACTTTCTTAAGCTGTTGCTCCACGTGTATTCTGTCCTCTCTCCTACTGTACGTATACATGCAGTATTATTCTCACAGTCTGTTAGTTTTTCTCAATGAGGTTTACTCTGGTTCATACTCAAAATTAAAACTTCACAATTCTGATATGCCTTAGAAAACTTTCCTTCTAGCAACTGAATAGCTTTTATTTCACATTGTAACATATTGAAATAATGTCTTTATACATGGTCACTGTTTATTCTTTATTATTCATAATAAAAATACATAATGCCAGAAACCTTTGCCTATTCATGTATTGTTGTATCTAATTCACTTAGAAGGGATTGAACCATATAATTGGTACACAATAACTCTACACTGATTGAATGATACAATCTATCTTTCAGGATATGAACACTGAAAATATTTCAATTAAGTCAAAAACACAAATAATAGGGAAAAAAGAGGGGAAAAGCAGTTATTGTAATCCAAAGTGGATAATACATCTAAAAGTGTACCTTGACTTGGTACAATCATCTTACATGTTTTATGTATTTTTTGGCCAATTGGTCTGGTTTTTAATATCTTTATATGATAATTAGGTATAAGGTCTTATAAGATGAAAAAACGAATCTGATGCTGGCAGATGAAGGGGTGAAGGGAGGAAGGGGAGAAAAAGAATTGAAATAAGTTATGAACATGAGCCAATCCCCTACAATGAATGTAATCATTATGCATAGCAAATATGTGTCAATAGAAGCTTTAAAAAAAGGAAAAAAATCCACTTTCTAAAAAGGCAAACAAAGATATTTGTTCTAATTTCTGATAGCAGGAATCCTTCCACCCTTGATTAGAATTTGACATTTTAGAAAATAGATTATGAAATTTAATGATACAGTAATAAAAAAACAAAATAAACACAGAAAGAAAAAACCAATAGAATTTTTAGTCATTTGTAGATCTACACTAACAAATGCAAAGTAATCATAGTTAGAATACAAAGAGCAATTAAGGCAGCATGAAAAAGCAATATAAGAACAATTATATCTGATTTTTCACAAAATTTCCATATTTAATCAAACTGTTAACTCTTGGGTGTAAATTTTCAGGAAGTGAAAAATAGTATATCCACAAAAGAACATAGTAACCTGATTATTGGAAAACATTGTAAGGGTAAAACTAGTCAATAACTATCGAAAGGAAAAAATATTACCCTAAAGGAACAAGTGTAAGAATTACATTGGAGGGCTCGGGATTGAGCTCAGCGGCACAGCACCTACCTGGCAAGCACAAGGTCATGAGCTCGATTCCTGGTACCAGAAAAAAAAAGAATTACAGCAGATACTTAGTGATGAACAATATAAACCAGAAGACAATGGAACAATAGTATTACAGTACAAAAATAAAGAAGTTAACTGGATGTATATAAATTAGAAGCCAAATAAAGAACTTTTCATAAAACCAAAATGTAGATTTAATCAGAGTATATACTACATTCACAGAAATATTAAAAGCAATTATCTCATGATAGAAGATAATAATACCATATCAAAGCTTAAATTGGACAACAATAAAAGAAGCAGAAAATCTAAAGAACTTTTGGGCTATCATTTAAAATTTTTTATTACAAATGTAGTGGATTGACAACAGGTCAACTTATACCCCCAGCTGAATTGAATAAGCATGGTGCCGGGTGTGGGAGGCCCAGCTGGGGATTGTTGCCAGCAGCATAAAAGGCAGAAATGGAGAAGGAGAAGTTAGGCTGTTGGGAGCTGAGAAAGTCTGTTAGAGCTGGCAGACTCTGTAAGGAGCTGTTGGTTCTGCTGGAGGAGCTTGTCATGCTGGCTTTCTTGATGAACTTGGCTGTCTTCATCCTTCGAGGAACTCAGGACCTTGTTGGCACTGAAAATAGCTTCAATTCACTTTGGGGGAGCTCTGGTCTTCACTTTGAGCATCACTTTCTGGCTCCAGAGAGGAATACTGTGCACTGCCAGTCTCCTGAAGAAGCTTGCTGTATTGGCTTTCTTGATAGGAACTTGACCATCTTGATCATCAGAGGAACTCAGGACCTCTGTTGCTGAGAATGGCTGTGATACCTTTCAGGTGCACTCTGGTTCTTCTCAGCATCACTTTCTGGCTCCAGTGCAGATCCCTCAGCTTCATCCCACTGGCATAGACCTTCTAGATTCCATCACTGACCTTTGGGCCTTCCCAGCACAGATCCATGAAACAGTCCTGTATGAAATATTTTTATGGGCTCTAGGCTTCCAGTTGGATTTGTGGGAGGCATTGTTATGAGCTCTAGGTCCTAAGTTGAACTCATACAGGACATTATCACAGGATCCAGGCCCTCAGCTGGATTCTTGGTCTATGTTATGTGGACAAACTTCCTGCATTTCCTTGTATATCATTCTTTGGGTGACTATTATAAATAATCTTATAAAATATGTCTCCTGTATTATATATTGTTCCCCTTGCAAGAATATTCCCCAAACCAACACAACAAGTTAATGAATCTTTCAGTCAACATAAGCATCACATCCAGAGTTTTGTAAATACATAGATGTAACATACAGTTGCAAAAAGACAGGAAGAAATGAAGGTCCTATATTTTGTGAAATGGTGCACTACTAATTGAAGTTAGTCTCTGTTAAGGCAGAAATATATTTTGTAAGGTCTATTTGCCAATATTTTTCAAAAAATACCTGTAAGGTAAAATTGAATAACAAAATATCCACATATGTTGTCTTATATTACTAATCACATCCATTTTCTTCAGAGTAAGATAAAACTAGTATGAAATCTGAATTCCACAACTTAATAGCTATGTAACTTTTGACAATGTCTTTTAAATTAATGTAATTTTTTCTCAAATTCAAAATATATTGTTGTGCTATTTCTAAGTCTAGGTACCGAATTAAAATGGGTTTAGCTTTTGTCTCTAGCATTAGATTGACTGGGTTTAAATTTTGGCAATTTATTGAATCTTGGGTTGCCTCTTAATGTTTTTATGCCTGAACTCCTCATGCAGAGATTGAAATCAATGCATATGTTCTTTCTGTCTCTTTTTCTTTCTTCCTTTGTTTCTTTCTATCTCTCTTTATTTCTTTAGTTCTTCCTTTCCTTTATCCAATGTATTTCTTAACTTCTTAGATTAAGTGAGTTACTATGTAAATAGTATGATGAACCCCAGCACAAAATACAAATATCATAACATTTCTTTATTAAATTTATTAATATTATCAAAAATGGTTTTATCACAAAATGAGTCGTGGTAAAGAACTATGTTTTTAACAACCATAAATGTACAGATTCTTTAAAGTTTAACAGAGAAATCGATGTAGTAGTGTACTGAAGCCACTCAATTTTGAGAAACAATTTTAAATGTTTATGTTCAGTGACAGCACACTGACAGAGCTGGCCATAGGGACCGTGCATGACTTGCCGCCCCAATGTCAGAGGATGCAATTTGGCTCCTGACTCTGCTGTTTCCTCTCTGTATCATTTAAGATGGTTTATCTGTTCCCTCAGATGCCTACATTCCTTATCTTCAAGAAAAATAATGTTTCAGCATCAGGAACCACTGGTAACTCACGTCTTCAACCTGGCTTCAATCACAACCATGAACATTTTGGTCAGATTTTGAGGCTTTTACTTCAATGCCTGTGTCTGCATTTTCTCTTTCTCTGGAGCTTCCTCAGCTGCTCACAGAAAACTCTCACCATTGTGAGACTGCTGAAGCACTGCTTGCATTGTTCAGTGAAGTTCTCAACAAATGGGGCTGGAAGTCAGAGAATGAATGGCCCAATCACCTTTTCTTCTGGTTTAGAATTGACCATAAAATACAAAGCCCCTAGAACTGAATTTCAGATGAATAACAAATTATTTCAGTGTATTTCCTAATTCAATATTTACGTATAAGTTAAATTTAATTGAACATTCTCTATTCTATCCTCAACCTTATTATATACTGTGACCTAATTATAGGAGTGATATTCCATTATTTTATTCTCTTATACTCAAAAGGATGGATTACAAAAGATAGGTACCCCATGAGGTAGGAATCTGAGAGACCGTCTTAGAATTCAGTTCACAATATAATCCAATATCCATTCTGCTTTAAATGTAACATTGATCAATTTACTTCTCCTTCCCTGTCTTCTCATTTGTAAAATTCAATAATTGTACTAAATAATCCCTTTTTGAAATTTCCAGCTTTGACATTATAAAAGTCTATGAAGCGGAGAGGTGATAAAATTATAAACAGTGATAGTAATTGGTCATCGGGCAACACTTTCAGATGCTTACATTGGATTCAGTAGGTTAAGGGAAAATAAGTAAATAAAAACACTAAAAGCAAGTATTTAAATCAACTTAGGGTACACATTTATTGCCTGTCACCTCTTGCTTCAGAGCATAACATGAGACTTCTAAAGTATTCATTGAGCTATAATCACTCTGGAAATCTAGAAATTTGAGGGGTAGTAAAACTGACTAAAATTCTAAAAGTCAAGGTATTTTTAATGGCCTCTCATCTAAAATGATGAGTTTATATTGCAGTGTAATCTGTCATATTATAAAATTGTATTTCTTGGCTAATAAATTGGTTTATAAAACCTGACTTGAAATATATTTATGGAAGTGTATTAATATTAGAAAGATGCAGGAACATATAAAATATAGATGCCACAAAGTTCTCTAGAGATTGTGGAGGTGTTGTGCCAGAAAACAGATAGTTCAGTTCTTTGGTAAAATTCAGAAAGCATAAATTCCCAAAGAGAAGAAGTAAAATGAGGTGAGAGAGGAGCACTTTGTCTTTTCTTAGAGTTCTATTTAGATTGCTCCCAACTTGATTTGAAATCTTAGCGGTAGTTTTAAGGAATTTCTTTGGAACCGAGACAATGTGCACCTGCTTTCTGCATGTTGTTTCACAAAATGCTTTTTCAAACAATTTCTGAAGATCCTTTGTAAGATTAGCTAACTCTCCAATGTGGCGGTGAGTGGCACTTAAAATATTCAAGGGCACGATCCTGGGCCAACAGATCTTTTCCAGTATAGATAGATTCAAGGCCAAAAAGGGTACAAATCCTTCAACAATATAAAGGAAACTACAGAGCTGATCAACTGAAAAGTCTTGAAGGGCATCATTGGTGATGAGGCTGCTACCTTTGGTCAGGGTAAAAAGTTAATCCTCTAGGGCTGGATGAAAGCTGCTAGGACAATCCTGAGCCATTTGAAAGCATTGCCCTATTTATAAAGAAATTATAAGGAGGACTGAAGAAGTGTGCATAAAGGTGAAGCAGGTTGCCAGGTCAATAATCATATGGTGAACTTCCTTATTCACACTCTACTAGGCTGATTCACAGAAGGGATTTGCTGGACGACTTGCTGGATGACTGCCAAATTTATTGGTCTTGCTGCCAGATATGTTTTGGATCACAGGGAGGTGGAAAAGTTAAAAATGCCTGACAAAGTGCTGTGCTATGCTTAGAAAAAGCAGGCAGTTCACAAAATGTCACATACATAGTGCTATTCCCAGGCTCCCAAAAGTCACGCCAACATCAGTCAATTAACTGAGTGACGTACATCAGGAAACGTTTATGAACTCCTGTTCGGTGTTGAGAGTTCTAAATTTTCTATCCTTCACAGAAGAGCCAGTTCAGTAATGTGTCCCCTTTTGCAACATAAACTGATGAAGAGATTTTTGAGGGGAGAAGAAAATGATGTTTGGTAAAAGAAAACTTAAAATTGATTCAGGAGCAAGAATAAAGTCTTACAAGGTTGTAAGCAGGACTGACAGTAAGAAAGCATTACAAGCAGAAAGCTTGAGCTCAATCTAAACTCTTTTAGATTCTATATGACCTTGAACAATTTATCTGACCTGCTCTGATCCTTTGTTTCTATGTTTAATATTAATATTCTGACAATATTATTAAGTAGCATCCAACAAAATAATATTCCTTATCCTACTATTAAAATTGTTAATGTTTCCCTCCTTTTATCCTTAAAATAAAAAAAAAATTAAAAAAAAATTGTAACCCACTCATCATTCTATATAACTCATCACTTTTGCTTTTCTCCACAGCATTTATTATAATTACATCCAATATAGCACCTACTTGTATATTTTGTCTATTTCCCTTTCCCAGGTGACATAAACTCCTTGAGGAAACATCTTTGTACCTGCTTTGGGAGCAGCTTTATCCCCAGGACTTAAAATATTACTTACCACATAGTGTTATTAAACACACATTTTTATTTGTTGTGATAGTTTATTTAAATTATTGATGACTAAATTAAGAGGCTTCTAGAAGGTGACTGAATAAGGAGGGACTATATTCTCCACTACGTCAGTCGCTGATTTTCATACCTGAATATGCTACCAGGAGGTGGGTTCCAGTTGGAGAAGCGTCACTGGGGGCAATGCCTTTGAAGTTCACTCTCTCGCTGGCAGCTTCCCATGTTCCACTTCCTGGCTGCCGTAGACTAGGTAGCTCTGCTCTGCCACGCCTTTCACCATGAAGTTCCCCCTTAGATGTGGCCCAATGTAACCCAACGCCACAGAAGCTGGGTGCCATATTAAACCTCCTGGCTTTTTGGTTACAAATATCAGGTACATTGTCCTAGCAAGAGGAAGCTGGTGAATACATTTATTAAATAAATTACGGTTTATGTGATCTCCTAGGAGAAAAATGAAAGTAGTTATTAACGATAAGATCAAGTTTATAGTACCTAGTTATCATCATTCCTTCTTCTGTACTATTCGTGGGTCTTTTCTTTATAGAAGTATATCTGGGTCCACCTCCCTGTCATATTATGACTTCTGAGAATGCAAGTACTTATTTTATTTATCTTTACACATGCATCACCTGGCAGAAGATTGGCTGAGTAGTACTCAATATCTATTAGATTACAGATAATACTGAAATAAGCATATGATCAATAAATAATTGAAGCATAAAAAGTGAGCCATACCTGATGGCATAAAGTATATATTTCTAATGCACTAGGTAATAAAATCATTCAGTTTCTTGGCAAAATTACCTATAACTTTCTTAAGCTAATTACCACATCAGAGGAAAGCAATGCAGCTTGCTTTGTGGTTTCAATATTCATTTAATAAGTGTTACTTTGCAGGAAAATGTATTATCCTGCTCTCATACTGATTCCATAAATATTTATCATAGTCCCTTATATATAATCAGTGCATTTCTTGTATGAAAAATCATTAAGATATGTTTTATCTACTGAACTACTCTTATTTTTCCATTGAAATCAAATCCACCAGGAAACAAAATTCAGTGGGAAAATGGGGGTACACCATGTGTTCAGCATGTCCAAGGCTTTGTGTTCAACTCCTGGTAACCCCCCAAAATCAAAATACAGAGAAATCATACTATTTAATGAATTTCCAGCTTCCACTTCACATAGTAAACCTTCATTGTGAAAGAAAAAAATTGAAGGGCTGTGGTTTTATCTACTTTCATCTCTTTGGTTAATACTTTCAAGTATCAACTGCAGTAACTGAGACAAAATTTTAAAAGGAAGAAATCAGTCTCTGAAGAAAAAGGTAATAGAGCTTGTATTCCAGATTATCTTGAATATGAAAAATAGATATTATAACAGAAAGAGTAAGTTATTGAAATAAGAACAAGGTTAATATCCCTCCAAGATTCTAAGATTTGGAGAATTGGTATCAGGGAAGTCTAACAAGATTTGGAGAATATGTAGCAATGAAGTCCAGTATCATAGAGTATTTGGTTGTGCAGGATCAGAAATCTCATCTGAGTGAAATATAGGGTTAAAAGGCTATCATATAGGAGGAAGATAAATTGGAAGGATGATGACATGATCCCAGGTGTGCAAGGATTGAATTTTAAATAGTTCTCTAAGAAAGGGAAAAGTATGGGGAAATGGAGTAAAATTCAGTCATCAGGGCAGAAACTCCAACTCAATTAGCAGGAATGAGTACTATGAAGATTCCCTAGTAGTCTGCAGTCTTCATGAATATTTCATACAGATTTTACTACTAGGATGCATTTGAAATAGGAATAAAATTATTACAGCTTTAGGACAGACATTGTAATTCAAGAGTTCTAATACATGAGGAAAAGCTCTATCTAATTTTATATATATTGAGTCCCCAAAGAATCTTGCAAGAAAAAGTTTTATTGAATTAGTCTGGATTTCCTAAAAGCATATACAATTTGAGTGTATTTATCCTAAATGTTTACAATCAGAAATGTTCTGAATTTCAGACTTTGGAACTTTCCAAGTACTTAAGATATTTAGGGAAACTTAAATAGGAAATTTGGTTATAGTTCATATAAAGTTATATACAACAGTTTAATAATTTTGTGCATTAAGCAAAGATTATACACATTGAATATTAGAAAGCAATGATTTCACTGCCTCAGATACCCAAGTGCGTTTTCTGTCATCATAATCATCTCCACCGTTCCTGACTCAGGAATTATAGGCTAACAACAAGCAATCACTTTTCACACCTATTGACAGGTAAATACCCAGCAATATAGAATATGACATACTGTTAACACAGTAAAAAGGAATATTGTGTTCAGGGTTACCAAGTTGCAAGGCAATACCACCAGAATCCTTGAGTCAGCTGTCCAACACCAGCAAGAGCAGCTTGCGGCAGCTTCCTCTCTTTCCCTGTAAAACTGTGCTGGTTTAAAAGGTTACTGTACATTTTATTTCATGCTTCCAGGTGAGCAGAAGCAATAGACTCATTGAGGTACCGGGAAGTAGGTTCTCCAGAAATGAGGAGGGATTTTTCTGGATAGTTTTTTTGAATGTTTCCTTGAGAGATATCCACCTCATTAACAATGATTTTTGTGTGAGAAGACTGTCTTAGATTTTCTAAAGCTACATGATTTCTATTCTGTTATGAATTCCTG
The DNA here is from genome assembly GCF_000276665.1 of Chinchilla lanigera. NCBI lineage: Eukaryota > Metazoa > Chordata > Mammalia > Rodentia > Chinchillidae > Chinchilla > Chinchilla lanigera. The sequence goes on from NW_004955458.1 coordinate 8,483,479, forward strand.
CTGCTCTAGTTTCTTGCTAAGCCCATGATGCCATTTTACCACGTCATCTCCAAATCCTGTTACTACTCTGTGGTCACCATCACCTTCTTCATCACCATGGTCCTAACACCTTAAATAAGAACTGTTACTTCTATTTCATCCCTGGTCAATGGATGAACAACTAGTATCTCATTATTAATTATGAAGTCTTCAATATTCACATTTTTAGCTGACTGATAGACTCTGGAATAAATTTGTCTATGTAAGGCGGTCACATATCTTTTTTTCCATGTAACATACAAAATCCTTCACAACTCTGATAAAGCCATGGAAGCAGAATATCTTCACAAAATGAAGGAATTGTTACGAGGATAAACCTAAATAAAATCCACTAGCTTAAATTGCTCTTAGTAGATTTAAAAATCACTACTTTTAGTTCTCCTTTAGCTTTGTTGTAGACACCTTTCATTTGTGGGTTATGATAACAGTTATCTAGATTACTTTGCAAACTATTAAGGCTGCTTTTGCTAACACACTAGTGATTCCTCATTTGAGGATACATGTGCTGAGTGACTAAAATGGGATAAAAAAAATTGGCATGTCGGTCTTCGTCTTTGCAGTCTTAAACATGGTGTCAGATTCTACTAAGCTCTGCATACAGACATACTGAGCAGTTAAGAACATTTTGTCCAAAACTATAATACAGGATCATCTTGTCCTATTGAACTAGATGGAACTATGTTTCTTCTACCCCGTATCTGTGCTTTTTTTAGCAGTTCAAGCACTGGAAATCTTTCACCTCCATCATAAGACCAGGATACTTATGCAAGATGATACTACCAGCTATAAAATAACACGGCATTAAGAGTTGATCTTACTCTCCAAAGAATGGCTATCATCAAAAACTCAGATAACAATAAATTTTGATTAGGCTATAGGGGAGAAGGCACTCTTCTACATTATTGGTGGGAATGTAAACTAGTACAAACACTATGGAAACCCTTATGGAGATTCCTCAAAAATCTAAATCTAGAAACGCCATTCAACTAGCTTTTCCCCTTCTAGGTATCGTTCCACAAGAGCTAAAGACATCATACCATGAAGATACATGCATACTCATGTTTATAGCAGCACAACCATAATAGTTTAATCTGGGAAAAGCCCTACAAATCTATCAGCAGATGAAAGGATAAAGAAAATTATTCATACATAATGGGTCCTACTCTGCTGTAAAGAAGAATACTTTGAGACATTTGCAGGAGAACAGATTTACATCGAGGCCATAATGTTAAGAGAAATAAATCATACACACCTATAAGATAATTCAAACACATAAATAATTTTTGAAAGCAAAATAAAAGACAGATGTAGGAAATGAGAAATTAGATCCTTTGCAACTCAGCAGGCAATCTTGAGATGAAAGGGGCGGGAGGACAGGGAAGGAGAAACAAGAAGAATGAAGATAAGTTAATTACATGTATCTACTCACTAAGATGAATATAAACACTGTGTACTGCTAAAATAAAAATAAAATTGAAAAGAGTAACACAGCAGCTCCTGAACAGAACTGCTCACCCATTACCCAATCAAGTATGAGACCATATTTTCACACATGAAAAGAGCATCACTGGAAACTCTGCATGTGACTAATGGACAGATACTAAACAGATCATCCCAACAAATGAACGAGAAGCAAACGTCTTCCTTCAGGGAGTGAGCTGCCTGGTCACTCTTCTGAGCATGCTGACTTCCTTCAGCCAAAGCCTCAACTCATCTTACTCCCAAAGATTGTTGCTCTTTCAAATGTGGAAATGTTCACAGTATTTGGCTTGATTTTATCTACACTGTTTCCGAGCCAAAAAGCCCCATTCCAGTATTACTCTCACATATCTTTTCTGCAAGGATCCCTGCCTTCTGCGAGTAAGTAATTATACTTAGAAACCAAATAGATTTTAGAAAGTGGAAGAAAATACACGTACAAATATGTGCACACATACTTTTACGCCTTTTTTTCTTTGTACATATTTATATGTACAGTTCACATCAATGCCTTTATTTCCCAAGTATCACTAATGGATTCGCCCCACTTGCCTTCCTCTTCCTATTTTTAATTCTTTACTTTAACAGTGAAAGTGCTGGTTCCCTTTATTCTTAGTAAAACAGTCTGCAGAGAATATACCCACTTCTTATTCATATCCCCACCCTTATCCCCAATCCCTTTCCCTGTGAACACCTCTGTTCCCTGACTGATCTCTCATAATCCAGGCTGGGCCTAAACATTCTTTACCCTCCACTGATCCCTCTCTACCTAGATGTCACAACTCTTTATTTATTTAATTGCTTAGTCTGAGTATTCATATGTTTAAGCATTTAATGATCCCAGGTTTGATGGGAGAGGCTAGCTAAGGATTATATGCAAATCTGAAATCCCAACATCTCCTCAATCTTATGATAAGGTTAATAAACTTTGTAGCCTATCAGATGATAATCTGATCAACATTCTCATACACAATCTCTCCTTTCTTACAAATATCCTACTAGACCCTGAGCCAGGAATAGATATTATAGTATTAAATAACATAGAAGTCCTGCGTTCAAAGTCTTCACTATATAACAGTAGATACTGTGCAAGGAAAACAAGAAATTACTCATTATTTTTATGAGCTGACCAGCACATTCCTGGATGATGTACAGTATAATAAAATGTTATTTCATTCCTATCTTTTCTTATTGTAATTAACCTACATTATATTTCCCAACAATGGTGTGTGTACTGTATTATAGAAAGTGGAATGGAATTTGCAATAGAAAGAAATGAGGAATGGAAAGGCATACTGAATCTTTGCTTAGAAACATATGTGTGATGACATCTCTAGTCTGGCTATCATAGAATTTTATAGCTGGAAAAGAAACTAGTTAGTCTGCCTGTAGTATGAAATATTTTATATTTAAAAATGTTTTTGCATAATAACGTGCAGAATTATTTGCTTAAATGTCCATGAAACCAGCATCTAGTACTAAAGTAGGGGGAAAAATAGGGGCATCTTTGTGCCAACTTTTAAAAAAAGATAGACTGTACCAAATGACATAAAAATATAAAATAAAATAATGAAATGAACTCTGGATCTAAAGTAGTACTGGGCTAAAGAATAAGCATAATTTCATCATTTTCAGTGTTTCAAAAATGATAATGGGTATCTACAGGTTGCAAATGTGCTGAACATCTGGCACCTGAAACAAATATCTCAAACATACTGTGAGATTAGGAGCATTAGGGAAGTATTGAGGCACAGAATTTCTCCAGATAATATGTTTCAGAAGATGGTTTCATCTCTGAATTATTGTTTTGTGACACAATAGGAGATAAAGAAATACATAGTATGAATAAAAGTTATTTTTTCCATATATTTTCTCCTTAGGTTGGTGGGAGCTAATAAAAAGTTCATATCTCATTATTGGTACCTGAAAAAATATATAACACTATGCAAGAGAAAAAACGTTGACCTGTAATTCTTTTAAGTAGAGAATGGTGTGATACAGAATACAAAATAATGTCTATAGCCATACCACCCTGAATGCACCCAATCTCGTCGGAATACAAAATACTCAGACTTTCAAAATGAATGGCGTCTGGGAAGGTATCATTTAAGCAAATTAAGCACATGAGATTTGAATTGATTTTTATCAAGTCTAATAACAGTGACCACTCAAACAACTCAGCAGTGAGGGAAACTAAAGGATGTATGTTAGTAAAATTTTTAAAAATAAAACAGGTATGAATATGTTATTGTAAAATCTGTTTCATTAAATTTCACCCAGTTTTAGGTTACTAACTATGCATTAGATATTAGTGAATTAATATAACAGTTTTAAATGTGTCTTAGTAATGTCTGTGTTTTGAAAATTTTCTTAAATAACATAGGACTTGAGTAAATTACTTGAAATAATTACCTCAAAAAAGTCAAAAGGTTACACTTATATTTACAAATACTTGAGAAACATTTTTATCATTATTTATTATACTTAATTACATATATGAAATAACAGAGTAAGAGAGAACATCCTCACTTTTAAATCAATTATACTGACACTTAAACTTGTGATTCTCAAAAGGATTCGATTCTACAAATTTGAAAGAAAAAAGAAATACCCTTTTCATAGAGACCTTCCGTTAGTATAACTAAGAAGCCGTAACTACAAGGCATTTGGACCACTTATCAGTGTGTTAGTTGAATGTTTATCACTATAAATGAATTTCCACACTTTAAATAAGTTTAGCCTTATTATAAGGAATCTTAAAAATTTATGTTATAGTGTTTGCAATATGATAGACTGAGATAATATAGTCAAACACACTCATTTGGTATAAATATATACATAAATGTGGGGTACAATGAAGTTTTAAAAAGTTGTCGATGCATACATGAGCTCAGTGCCGAGGAACTGATCATCCTTGAGTTAATATAGAAGGGGAGCATGATAGCCAACATGCACTTAGTCACATTTTAGGATTAAAAAAAGTCCAATTGTACCTTGACTTAGTATGATTGTCTTACATATTTTGTGTGCTCTTTGGTGTATTAGCTTGGTTTTTAATCTGTATATGTGATAATTAAGTTTTTTAAGGGCTTATAAATAAATGAATCTGATGCTGGAATAGCAAAAGGAGGGTGGAGGGAAAGGAGGGGAAAGAATTGAGATGGGTTATGTACACATATCAAATCCCTACATTGAATGTAATCAGTATGGACTGCAAACTTGTACCAGTAAAAGTCAAAAATAAATAAATATCCAGGAGGGAGACGTCAGAGTGTTATGTTACAGGCACTTAGGTCAGCTGGAGCTCACCTATTTACAGAGAGAAAGAAGTGATAACACATAAGAATAAAATCAAACAAAACGATAAAACAAACAAATAAACACAATCTTCATCTACCACCTTAGAAAGAACCAAGAATATTTCTCATCTCTCGTGACTTAACGTGAAAACTGCCATCTTTGAAAAACTGTAACCTCAGCTGGGTGTGGTGATGCACGCCTGTGATCCCAGCACTCAGGAGGCTGAGGCAGGAGGATTGTTGAGAGTTCAAGGCCAGCCTGGGCTACAAAGTGAGCTCAAGGTCAGCCTGAACTGCATAGTGAGACCCTGTCTCAAAAAGACAAAAAAAGGAAAGAAAAGCTGAAACTTCATATTGGTGCCTTGCTATAGGCTCTAAAATATCACACTACAAAATTATAAGGGAACACCACTGAGAAATGAGGGTAAACATTGAGGCAGACCTTGGGACACTGGCAGCAAAGAAAACCAAACTGTCCTCTAAAGTTTTCCACAAAGTCCAGAGCACAGAGAGATCTTGTGAAAAGTATGCCTGATGGAAAAAAAACCCTCAAAATCAAAGGCTTGAGAACATGACAAAGGAATGATCTTTTTCAGAAAGTAAAAGATGAAAAGAAAATATCTTGACTCCCAAAAGCAATTCATTAGAGAAACATCTTTTGAAGAGCACTTCAAAATAAAAGAGATTATTTTGCTCAGAGAGAAAGAAAAATGCACATGTATTTGCAAAAAACAAATAGATATTATAAAAATAAAAACTATCATTGAAACAAACAGTTAAATACAACCTCAGTTTAAGGATTCACATGTTGACTAGCCATTGTTTTATAACAAATTAGTGGATTATGAAAACAATCTGAGCTCATGTAGAGAAAGTAATGGATAATATAAATGATAATTTAGACATGAAAGAAAGAAGTATGAATGGGAGGAGAAAATAAAAAGGACGGGTACAAAAGGTTGCCAGTGATCAAGACTTTGAAGTTTAGATCCTTTACGTGAGGTTTGTTAGTCAGCTTCTTATCCCTCTGACAAAATACCCAGAAAAACAACTAAATAGGAAATGTTTCTTTGGCTCACGAATTCATAAGATTTGGTGGGTGGTCAGCGGGCTGCTTTGTTTTAAAGTCACGGCTGAGGGTGTGTCAGAGGAACACTGCTCATTACATGGTGTCTAGGAAGTTAAGAGAGAAATCTCACGCTAGCAGGCTTCCTTCTGCGTTCCTGCCATTTGGGTCTCAGCACACTGGAAGGTGTAGCCCACATGCAGGGCAGTTTCCTCGCCTCCGTTTCCTTTCCAACATCCCCGTCTTCTCTGGAAATGCCTCACAGATGCATGCAGGAGTGTGCTTCATACAGTGTCTATAAATCCAATCAACCTGACAATCAAAATCAACTATCACAAGATAAAAGTGATGGTTCCCAGGAGATAAGGGATGAAATTATTCTCTCAAGGTAATTCCAGTTGAACTCATGGAAAAGAAAAATTCATTCCATATGCTTCTAATTTTTTTTAGTTGTCTTTGCTTTTCTACAAAATATCCCATTAAAGTGATCAGGTGAATCATTTCTAAAGGTCTTATCATATGGCAGGCAGCTCACCAAGCGCTTACCTTTTGTGTATCTCCTCTGATCCTGGTAACACCTGTGGGAGAAAGGGACTCATTTGTGTCCCTTTACTGCTGAAGAGCCGTTAAGAACTTGGAAAAGTGCAGATGACTAACAACTGGAATCTGGATTCTAGCTCTGGTTATTGGCTCAAGCCCACACATCCCATTAATAACTATTTATTCTACATTATATATATTTTTAGAGCATTTTTTGTAAATTTTATTCTAAAAAGAATTGTGAAGTAAACAGAACTTCCTGGTCGTACTTCCTTTTTGACAGAACATAAATGATTTCTCTTTAAAAATAGATGTCCTCCCTCAAAGCACTGTGATTTTAATATGTCTTTCTTAGCATACATCTGAATCTCTTTGTGAAGCTCCATTATGTGATTCTATGAGTCATACAGCCCATTAATTGTATCTGCTGGCCTAGACAACTAAAACAGATACATCTTTTTATTGAAACAGAGCTACAAAACTCTTAACTGCCGGATTTGCATCCTGTCTTCTAAAACCGTCTGGTTTTGCCTAGTCTTAGCACCTGAAATATGTTTGAATAATATCTGACTTGCTTTAGTTTTCAAGACATACAGTAGTACTTATTGTAATGGAAAAATAATGAGAGAGTTTCAGATTTTAAATCATTAAATAAAGTGATTACCCATGGGTCTAAACAATGTAAATAAGTAATTGAGTAAATGAATAAAAATGGGTACAGAAATAATTCTTCTTCAGACTAAAATTCCCAAATGACCATTAGGGAAATAGTGCACTATTAATTTTCACAGGCAAAAGCTTCAAGGGGCAGTAAATTAGTACTCTGAATGATATGAAGCTGATTAGATGTATAATCTCAAGCATTTTACCACAAGATATGTGTTCATTCCAAGTAGAAAGTTGGAAATGTATTGTATAAAATTTCATTAAGCATTATCAATATTAGCATCACCAACTGTTATAGCCTGTTTCTTGATGTCCCCCCAAACCCTCATGCAATCATGGGGGGCAGGCTCTTCCAAGGCAACTGAATCTAGAGTTTGTGATTGATTCATGCTCCAAGGCTGGGATTATGGGTGTGAGTGTGAAAGCTGTCTTAGGGCAGGTAGCCTGTATACAATATAAGGGACAGAAAGAGTCTTCTGACTCAGTCCCTCTCCATTGTTTTTGCTATCTTCTGCCACATGAACTGTAATCCCTCTGCCATATGCCTCTGTGCCTTGGAGCCAGCTGATTATGGGCTGAAACCTCCACAAACTGTGATCTAAATAAACCTATTCCCCTTTAATTTTGGATGTCGGGTATTTTGTCTCAGCAGTGAGAGAAAAGTAACCGAGATAGAATTTGGTACCAGGAGTGGGGTCTTGGATGACTGGGCATTCTGTTTTGTTTTGTTTTGTTTTTCTGGTACCAGGAACCGAACTCACGACCTCGCGCTTGCCAGGCAGGCACTGTGCCACTGAGCTAAATCCCCAGCCCCCACTAGGCATTCTGAATGCATTTCTGAGGAATAAATTCTCCTTTTTTCTGCCATGCTAGAATATGGTGCCCTGGGGCTTTCTCCTCAAAGCAAATTCTTTCTATTTTGCAATGTTGAGGCTGCAAAGGATGGAGTCCTCCTGCTTCTTGTGATACCCTCAGGCCAATTTTTCTATTCTCCTATTCCTTTTCAGCTACCAAGATCTCCTCTGCTCTATCTTGCAGTCCACAGCTTTACTGGAGCTTCCTTTATGGTCAAACTTACAATGTACTAAATCATTCTGTTGGGATTTTGCTATTGATGCTCAACATGTATCTGACTAAAAGCCCCAACAGGAGCTATGACACTGCCTCAATGTTTGACTGCCTTAAAACACTTTCTACAAGATAATTAGTCCACCACCCTTAATCTCAGTATCAGGAAAATTTTCTGGACATGAGCAAAATGCAGACAAATTTTCTGCCAGACCATAATATACCTTGTCTGGAGTCCATCAATCAATGCAGTCCTTCTTCCCAGTGGAAATCTCTTGATGCTGGTCTATACTGGCAGGATTTCTACCAGCATTCTAATGTTCTGAGCTCTGACCAGAATGTCTCATACAGTACAGTTTAAGGAGTTCCAGCTCTATTTTTTCAGTCAGTTTCTCCAAACCTTTCCAATCTCTTCCACAACCATTCCCAAAGACTACTCAACCACATGGTCTCTAGAGTCACAGCAACAACACCACTTCTTCAGTACCAAATTCAGTATCAGTTAGAATTCTGCTAGAGGAACAGATACAGCATAAGATATACAGATGTATAAGAAATTACAAAATTGGCTTATGATGGATGAGAAAGTGCTGGATGAGGAAGTGTGGAGAGGGTGTCTGCACACTGGAGACCAAAGTTTTCAGACCAAAGTTTCAAGCTCACTGCAATTTTCAGTAAAAATTCATATCAGGGGTTTAATGGGCCTGTGACAGAAAGCTGAGGAATCTATGCCAGAAGGCTGAAGGACTCTAGGTGGAAGCTGAAGAGTATAAGGTAATAGCCAGGGGATGATGCCCAACCTGAAGGAAAAGACTAGACCTCCTCTACAGAACCTAAGCAAGTCATCTTTCTTCATTTCCCCTTCATACAGTCCAGTTGACAAGCCTCCTTAGGGCAGGTCCTCTATGCCCTAGGGTATAGAATTTCTCAGCCAACTGATTTAATCTTCTATTATCAATTTGGCACAATCAAACAACCATTACACCAACAATAGGATATACTGATTCAATCCTTTTCTGATATGAGGAACTAAGAGGAACATTGATCACTTTTATGGTATTCTTGCCCTTCCCAAATACACAAGTCTAATCATGAGAACACATTACACAACCCAAAACTGAGGGACATGCTATATAATAACTGCCACACACCCTTCAATAGTGTTAATGTCATGAAAAACAAGTAATTGTCACAAATCAAATTGTCTGTAGAGGAGTTAATAGTATTAAATTAGCATTTATTTTACTTTATGGTCATGTAAGACATTTCTGTGACTCTAAATTTATTTCAAATGATTAGTTAATAAGGGATAATCATATATGTCTCTTTCACATTTAGTTGGGTACTACTTAGCATTTGCGAGGAAAGTCATTCTATCTTGTGAGCCTGCAAATTTTAAATTATTTACTAACATTGTATTTATCTTAAAACACAAACACATAATAATTACAGCTGTCCTTACACAATTTCCTTAACAAACTTTATTATATAAATAATCCCTATCAACCAAGAGATTATGTCTATGCAGTGTTAACTATATGAGAATTAGTTTATAACAATATTTGCACATCCTATAGCAAGTAGTCCTTACATATGGTGAATTTTATCTTCAAAAAGACATTTAGTAACTTTTACAGAAATTTTGTTATAGGCAAAGGGAAGTGTTACTGACACCTAGAAATGCAGCTAAAACTCCTTCAACTCACAGGCAGCATAACTACAAGAATTCATTGTCCCATGCAAAATGTCAATTGCATCAAGAATGGGAAACCTTGTTTTCACTAATAATTACTTAATTTCTTGAGGTGTCCCATGGGTCTATAATATGAATATATGCATAGTATGCCTCCATTATTTTATGTCTTACTGTTGCATATATATGAGCTAAATTTGAGACAAAACAACATAACTCTTATCATGTGGTACAGGAACAGAAAGCAAACAATAGCTTTCCTTCTAAAGTCAGGAAAGAAAAAAAAAAAGGTCCAGGATCACCACTCCTGTTCAACATAGCATTCAAAGCATTAGCAAGATCAATTAGGAAAGAAAAAGAAATAGAAGGTTTATGTGTATGAAAGAAAGAAGTCAAATCATCGTTATTTACAGATGGTATGGTCCTTTATATAGAAAATCCTATAAGCTTCACCAAGAGTTAAAATTAGTTATTTGAATTACTAACTAAATTTAGTGAGGTAGTAAGATACAAAAACAACACATAGAAATAAACAGCGTTCCTGTATATCAGTAGTAAACCCACTGAGAAAGAAATTAGGGGAAAATACTATTCACAACAGTATCAAGAAAAATTAAAGACTTAGAAATTAATGCAAGGAAATGAAAGACCCCGCAATGAAAACTACACTACTTGGGAAAAGGTAATTAAAGAGGACATTAGAAAATGAAAGATATATCCTGCTCCTGGATAGACAGAACCAGTATACAGCGATCCCTCACCTTTCATGGGAGTTATATGCCAGAGTCCCCTGAGATAGGGGAAAATCCACAAAGTAGAGGCGTTACATTTATTTTATTATTTATATATATTTTAAGTCTTTAAACCCTCCCCGCACTCCCATAAACATTTCCCACTCTCTTATTAACATTTTCACACTCTTATAAACACTTCATATGCTCTAAAACACTTTCTACACGATTAAACCTACTTACTTTTAACAATGTGTAAAATTCTATATAGGTACTCCATGTGAAGTGGACAAAGAGAGATGCTGAATGTATGGGCACAGTGCAGGACAGCAAAGAGACCAATGCTATAGTCACTAAGCCAATCAGTGCCCAGGATACAGAACACAGAGCTGTGGTTGGTCGCCTTTCATTTCATCAGCCAATAGTGTGGCATGTACAATCTCACATTGGCAAACTTGTGCAAGTAGTAGTGGTGTACTGCATTTCCATTGTGTACAGTATGATATCCGTCTGCTGATGAAATATATACTGTGTTTTATTTTGATCTACTAAGTTTGAATTAACATTTTAAATATTTTTATATTGTTTTAAATTTTTTAGGCAAAAATAATCAAAATCATAAATATTATGTAAATACCTATATACTACAAAATCCCACAATATAGCAAAAACTCCATGATATAGAATTAGATTTTTTTTAAATAACCCACAATATAGTGAAGCTGCAATAAGTGAACTGCAATATAGTGAGAGATGACTGTAGTCAAATTGGCACACCTCCAAAATTGGTATACAAACCTAAAGCTATCTCAATTAATTTTTCTATAGCATTCTTCATAGAACTGGAGAAAACAATCCTAAAATTCATATAGAACCAGAGGAGACCCAGAATAGCAAACAATGTTTGGTGAAAAGAACAAAGGGGAAGACATCAACATCCTGGACACAAAGATACATTACAAAGCTGCTGTAAAAAAGACAGCATGATACAGGAGGAATAACAGACAGGAGGATAAGTGGAAAAGAGTAGATGATGCAGGAAAATTCCAAGTACATTCAGCTTGCAATGACTTGTTAAAACAGGGCCAGAAGCACAAATTGGAGGAAAAGCAACCATTTCAATTAACGGTGTTGGAATAACTGGCTACCAACATGCAGAAGGTTGAAAAAAGATCCATATAACTCATCATGTACTAAAATAAAATGAAAATGGATCAACGAATTGAATATCAAAACTGAAACACTTAACTACCTGGACAACAAAATAATTAAAATTCTTGATGTCATAGATGCAGCAAGAACTTTCTGAGTAGAATCCCGGTTACACACAAAAGAGATGCAGGTATCACCACATGAGATTATATCAAATTGAAAACCTTCTGCACAGGAAAAGAAACAAACAGGACCAAAGAACAACCTACAAAATAGGAAAAAATTTGCAAGTGATTCTTCAGAGGACTCATATCTAGAATATTAAATAATTCAAAGGGTTTGACCCCCCCAAAAAAAGAGACACAATCAAAAACTAGGAAGACACTTCACAGAAGTACAAATGTCCACTAAATACACAAAAAAGCTCAAAATCACTGACTATCAGAGAAATGCAAGCTAAAAAAAACCCGAGACTCTATCTTACTCTGGAAAGTGTAGTTACCATCAAGAAATCAAATAATAACAAATGCAGGTGATGTTACACATTACATTGTAGCGATACATGAACACCCATGATTACAGCAGCACAATTCATAATAGATAAATCTTAGAAGCAGCTTGTATCTCCATCATCAAATGAATGGATAAAGAAAATGTATTTACCTCCATTGGAATACTATCTGCAATAAAGAAAAGATAAACTTGGATCATTGGTAGGAAAATGAATGCACCTTATAACTATAACATTATGTGAAATAAATAAAGACACACTAATATCACATGGCTTCTGTTTTATGAGAAACTCAGGGTAAAAATAAAAACAAAATAAAATAGAGAAAACAGGAAGGAGGAAGATAAATCTTTCTCAAAGGGATTGGATATTAAGAGATGGAGGGATGAGGCACAGGGATAGGGGTTGGTAAAATAGAATCTGCACGTATTGGGTACATGCACCAGCTTCACACAAGGGATGTAAACATTATGTATTGCAAACATGGGCCAAAAAACAGACAGGGATCAGCAGATGAGTAGAGAGGGCAGGGAGTAAAGGGAAAGGGAAAAATGGAATTAAGATGTGTTATGTGCATGTACCAACTTCCTACAAAGAATGTAAACATTACGTATTACACACAGCTACTGAAAAACCCATATAAAAATAAATCCAAGAAAAGATACATAATTATAATTCTGAATAAGAAAAAATAATACGTGTAACTTAACATGTACTGCTATTTCATTTTTATCTTCTGTATTGTTATCCTTTTTTGTGTTTTTTTCTGTAGCAGCCTTCTTACATTTCATTGAGTAGGATGCTATAAGCCTCTGATAAATATTGTATTAAGAGTATAAGAGACACAAGGCTGGTCATAACTTCACTGTTTGCAGTTCAGTGACTCCAGAGTTTTTGCTGAATGATTAGCAATAGTCTATCTCTTTCAAGTTTCTGATTGTCCTTTCTTTAAATAACCTCAGATGTATGCTCTTCTGGTGCAAATCCAAGTAGCTCTTTAAAATGCCTCCTCCCAGAAGGTTACACAATGTAGCTGATAAAACTGTGGCTTGGGAAGTAGGCATGCCTGGGTTTGTTCTGGACCTGGTCTACCTTAGTTATCAGTCTGGGTGTTATGTTTTTCTCAAGTGCAAAATTAAATCAAGGAATTCTCACCTTCTAAGATTGCTATGAAGATTATTTAGACAATTTAGAATACTGTCTGGCACATCAAAATGCTCACATAAATTATGGTGCTATGTCCTCACTATTATTACTACCATCATCATTATTATTCAAAGGAAGGCTAACTGTTGCTAAACTGACAGAATTAAATGAAATCACAAGGACTCTTTCGATAGGCTCTTTTGTTTACAACATCTTGATACCATCCAGGTAGATCTAAAAGGCTGGTGTGTTTTTCCTCATGAGTCCGTCCATACCTCCTTTCTTTTTCCCCAGGAGAATTTTTGACCAGTATTCCATATTCCCTGCAGACTGCTAGTGACGAGAATCTCCAGAGACTTACTCATGGACCTCCCAGGGCATTTTCTACTTGTGCATACCAACACTCACCAAATCAGACAGTATCGTTATGATAGTAGTAGCTTAAATATTCTCATAATTATGGAGATGATTTTGGATTTGGATTTATACTTTCAAGTATTTATGAGATTTAAGCTCAAATTTATAACTGCATAAAACTTGTACCACAAATTACATTTAAAGTTTTATTCTTATATTACTTGTAGTAATTGTGTTGCAACTAACCATCTGAAATCTTCTTTCTGCCTAGAAATAAAACCCCTTTATCATATCTAAACTGAGGTGAATATTAAAACCTTTCTTGGGGAATCTGAGTCTCTAAAATATTATCTTGTTTTAAATGCTACAATTAAAATGCAATTACTCTTGTCTAAAGTGGTAATATTTCAATTTTTCTCCAATGCCTTGGTTAGACAGTTTGCATGCACTTTAAGGACTTACTGAAGCTCCCACTAAAAGTTTTAACAAATGCATAAAATAAAGCCTATCCACCTATCTATCAATTGATCTATCAATCTGTCTAATTTATCTTATTCAATTTTTTACTGGGTAGCCACATGCATTTTTTCTACTGAAAAATTTTTCCTTGATATAGTAAAGTGCCTGCGCCACACTTAGATATTGCACGTCTCCTCAATTCTTGGTATTTACTAGTCTAAGTCTAGGTTTTGATTTGATGTGCTCAGAAACAATGGCTGGGTCATACAACAAAACATCAAGCTCAACTCTTTAAATAATAGTGTTCAAGTATAAATGAATTCTAAGAACACTATGAAGAAGTGGGTGTTCCTCTTATCTTCTTATTATCACTGAAACACTAAATGAACTGCCAAGAACTAGTCACTGGCAGAACTAAGAAATAAACCTAGGAACATAGACCTGGAATCTTCTCTGCTAACCTATGGGGTTAATAATATCCCTTAGTTATTGCCAGCTGATCAGGTCCACAGTCTCCTGAATGAGTGTACAGCGAAGGCTACATAAAAAGAGGCAAATGGAATGATTTCAGAGCCCCAGGAGGATCAAAGCCCTCTCACATAATTCAAGATTCTCTCAGGGCTAAGACCATGACCTTTTCTGGGTCACCCATATTTATCTGGTTATCAGAGAAGGGAGGGGTGTACTCAAGAAGGGCAGAACCACTCAAGGACTTCACTAAGTAAGGTAGAAGTTAATCCACTGAAGAATGAGATGCCTGAGGCTATAGTCTTAATCTGGTTGACCTCTGACCTAGATGTCCTTGTCTGTGATCTTGTCTTATCCTTTGAGGCTTTCTGGTTTCATCCACCACTACAGGTTCTAGTAGGGATTAGTGACTCACAGAGGTTTGCTTATTATGAGTCTGCCATTTCCAGATAAGGAGCCTAGGCCTTGGACAGATTCACAAGTGAACACAGAAAGCCAGTTGGTTACTATTAAATCCTGCTCAGAGCCACTTTGTAGTGGTCTCCAACATTAACCATCACAAATAAGGTATTTTTTCTAAGAACTGTGGAATGCTAGCAGTGACAGCCATTTTTGCTTGTCTATGCCTTCAAGCGAAGGGTGTATGGGGCATTTTGGATGAAAGAGATGACAGAATTATCCCTCAACACACTTACCCTGTATGGCATAGTGAGGAGAGACTTCATAGAATAGCCTAATGTATTAACAATACTTTCATTATTTTATACAAAGCAGAGCCCACCTCACCACCTAATAAATTTGAAAACTAAAGGACAGGGATTAAAAATGTAGCACAATGTCTGTAAATTAAAAATTCTTTCCTGGATAGAAGCTAAACCATCTCCTAGTGTAGATCACAAAATACATATAGACAATATTTGAGGAACTTGTTCAGTGATCATTTCCAAGGTGAAGCTCTACACAATGGCCAGGTTCTCAGAGGACAACTCTTAGGGCAGACTGTATTGCTGATTGAGAAAATTATTACACTGGCAATGATTGTGAATCCACAAATTAATATCAAAGAATTTGTTAATCGTTTTGTGCGTGGTATGTGATAGTCTGTGATGTGTGACTTACACTTTTATTAAACAAAGCTTTTTAAAAATATCAAATATTAGACTATGTACTTATACTCTGACATTTAAATTTTAATTAGAAGTCGGGCGTCGTGGCACACGCCTGTAATCCCAGCACTTGGGAGGCTGAGGCAGGAGGATCCTTGCAAGTTCGAGACCAGCCTGGGCTACAAAGTGAGCTCAAAGCCAGCGAGACCCTGTCTCAAAAAGATTAAAAATAAATAAATAAATAAATTTAATTAGAACATGTTTTCTATATAAGTACTACATGCTATTCTCTGCCATTCATAAGTGATTATACAGACATTTGAAAATGATCCACTTAATTCTCAAACGGAGACTAGAAAGTTTTTAAAATGCCCATGAAAGGATTTTCCGATTTTTCAGCAATTGGTTTCATTGTTTAAATTCTAATTTTGCTAAAAGGTTTTGAAGGAAGGACATGGTTCTATTTCTAAGAAAAGCTCTATAAAGTTTTTTGCACTGTGCCAGGAGTGGTGCCACGTGCCTGTAATTCCAGTGCTTGGAAAGCTGAATCAGGAGGATTGTTATAATTTCAAGCCAGCCTGGGGCTACATAGGGAGACCCTGTGTCAAAAAATTTTTTTCAAACATTAAAATAAATGATTTTTGTTACAAAATATACTCATTTACGTACATATATAATAATAGATTAAAGAGCTTGAAGAAAAAGACATAAAATGAGAATAGCAAAGTAAGAAATAAGGTACTGAAACAAACCCATGGAGTCAGCTAAAACATATTATCAGAAAAGCCCTTATAATGTCCAAGCTGTAAGTACGATTTGTAAGCCACAAAAGACTTATGTTACAATAGGTGTCAAACCAGATAAAATCCTGAAAAGAAAAAATGTAAAGTCAAATGGGAAGTTTGAAAAAATACCATTCCCAGAAAACAGTTAAGAACAACACCAGCAGATTAGAATTAGTTTATAAATTTTGCATCCATGGTACAAAACTGCACTGTAGGGGAAGATATCTCGTCTGAAATTACTAGTGGTCAATTTGTTAGGAGAGAGTTAATTTGAGTTTCTTGAGAAGTATACTATTCATCAGTAGGTGAGTATGCTTAATACAGACTCAGGGCATCACTTTATTGAAAATATAGGCAAAGCAAAACGTATAATTTCAAAAGGATTATTTTCAATTTAATATAATTTAGAAAGGATTAACTTAAAAAGGATTATTTTTAAAGATGGAATGACAAATGAGTGAAATATTATCAGATAATCAAAATATGAATATCTGAAAATGTCCACTAAAATTGCACTTCAAAACCCTTTATTATTTTTCTTCTATTGAAAAGGTCAGCTTGAGCGTGATAGTACAGAAAATGCACACATATGTGCACACACACTCTCACACACAGAATAACCCTTGTCCAAAGCAAGATCACAATCAAGTTCCAAACAATTCAGAACTTTTCTACATTAAAAAGAGAAAAAAGTAACTTTGTAAACCACTATTTTACTTTACATAAGGCTGAAATATTTAAATTTAGATTTTCTATGGATTTGCAATAAAGAGCTGTCTAAGTAAAAGGAAAAATGGAAAAGAACACACATATATGGACATTCAAATGTGAAATAATATTTCACCTATCTTTGTTTTTTGGGGGGTGTGTACCAGGAATCAAACCCAGGACCTTGCACTCACCAGGCAGGCACCTATGCCACTGAACCACATCCCCGGCCCTTCACCTATCTTTAAATGTAAGTAAGTTTCCTTTCTTTGTTTCTTTTGTACTGGCAATTGAAGTCAGGACCTCATGCTTGCCTGGCAGGTGCTGTGCCACTGAGCTATATTCGCGGTCCCTAAGTTTTCTAAATGTAATTTTTAGTGGAGCCTCAGAAAGGTTAACAAAACAGTAGCAATTTAACTGTTAGATATAAGCTCGCAATTACCAAATCTAATCGTTATCTTCTGTCTCTCCTTTCCATTTAGTAATGTTCGTAACTTTCCACAAAGACATTTCCTTTCTGTCTGCGAGTTAATCAGCACGGATGCCTTAATAGCAAACTTCATGGACATCAGCATTTCTCAAAGTGTCCTCATCACTACTTTCTTGTCTACTTTCCCATGAACTCTGTATCCTACAGTCCAGAGCACCATGCAGCCAAGCTTCAAACATGAGGTCTTAAATCAAAATGTTATCTTTTTACTATGCTATAAGTCAGATAGTTATTTCTATCATTCACATAATTTAGAATATTTTCTTTTTAATTGGTCACCATCTTTCCAGTGTAGACAGGTGCGTGTGCGTGTGAGTGTGTGTGTGTGTGTGTGTGTATGTGTATGTGATTATTATTTAATCAATATCTGGAAAATATTTCATTATACTTTTGTATAACAATGTCAAAGTTAAAATGGACTTTAGCACTCACTGTTTAATTAAATATATGATTAAACATGAAAAGCTATTATTACACTTTATGGTTTAAATCTCTAATTTGATAAAAATATATATAACAATATTCAAATGTTTTCTGTGAACAATAAAATCAACATTCTAAACAATTTCCATCACTCTTCCCCCTGACAGTTCTCCCAGCACTGGGGACAGCTATCAAGTGATCTGTTAGTCATTTCTTTTTCAAACAACACATTTGCTTGTGTGCAAATATTTCTTATATGGCATTAATTTCAGTTATATAAAACAAGAAAAACTTGCTATGTGTAAGGTTTAATGCTTTCTACTGTAACTTTAGTAGACGTGTTGTAAGATGAGCTTATATGTTCATTATAATTGAAAAGCTATGTAGGTTATTTATGTAAAATATATACACAATAAAATCATATTCAAATATCAGAGTATGTTTGACTTTTCAGTTCCACACTGATTGGGTTTCTGAAAACAAGAACAGGGGATTTAAGATTCCAAACAATGAAAAAGATGCACAGCTGGTACTGTTCATGAACTCATAAACTTTACACAGAAGTCAGATTATGACAGATGTGAAAGACATATGGTGGGCATAGCTTAGGTTGACTGACAGCCAAAATTTGAGGAAGTGCAAACTGGTCTTGGAAGAATAAGGAAAAGTGATATATCAGTGTATACTTGAGTCATTAATATGAGTATTCCTTTCTAGAATGGAAATTAAAAGTTATTTAAGGAAAACAGAAATACTGCATGGAAAAATGTAAAAATACCCATGACAGAAAATGTTGGAAGAGTTTTCCCATTCTATAGGTTTTCTCTCCACTGTATTGATTGTTTTCTTTGCTCTGAAGAAGTTTTCCTTTTTAATTTGATACAACCCCATTTGTTGATATTTGGATTTATTTCCTGTGCCTTTGGGTTTTTCTTTAGAAGTGCTTGCCTGCACCTATGTCTTCAAGAGTTTTACCTATTTTTATCTTCCAGCAGATTAGGTGTTTCTATTTAAACGTTTAGCTCTTTGGCACATTTTGATTTGAGTTCAGTACATGGTGAGATATATGGGTCTAGATTTGGTCTTCTACCTGTAGATAACCTATTTTCCAGCACCATCTATTAAAGAGGCTATTTTTCCTCCAGTGTATTTTTTGACCCTTTTGTCAAAGATCAAAGAGCTGCACGTATCTTGGATTGTTTCCACATCCTCTATTCTGTTCCATTGATCCTTATGTCTGTTTTGTGCCAGTACCATGCTCTGTTTTTATCACGATAACTTTGAAATATAACTTCAAAGCTGGAATTGTGATGCCTTCTCCTTTACTCTTGTTTCCCAGGGTCACACTTGCTTTTCTGGGTTTCTTCTACAAATATTAGGATTCATTGCTTTAGTTGAGGAATGCTATTGGTATTTTAACTGGGATTGCATTAAAACTGCTTATCAATTTGGGAAGAGACAACCTTAGTGGAAAAGATTTTGACAGGTATTCAGTCTGAGATCTAATATCTACAGTATAAAAATAATTTTAAAATTTAGACTGCCCTTCATAAATGACCCAGTCAAAAATGGGTAAGCAAAATCAATAGACACTTCTTAGAAGAAGAAGTACAATTTTCAATACATGAAAATAAGTTCAGCATCACCGGCTACTAGAGAAATGCAAATTAAAGCAACATTGAGATTCAGTTTCACTCTAGGAAGAATAGCCAATATTATTAAATCAAATAATAATAAATGCTGGTGAGATTATGTGGAAAAAGGAACTCTTCTACATTGTTTATGGAAATGTAACTTAGTACAACCACTATGGAAATCAGTGTAGAGATCCCTCAAAACTCTAAAATTAGAAATTCCATTTGACCCGGCTAATTCCCTTCTAGGTATCTTCCATGAAAGTTAAACGCATCGTATTACAGTGATAAATGTATACCCATGTTTAGAGCAACACATTTCACAATAGCAAAATCTTGGAAGCAGCCCAAATCCCCATC
The DNA here is from genome assembly GCF_000276665.1 of Chinchilla lanigera. Classification (NCBI taxonomy): domain Eukaryota; kingdom Metazoa; phylum Chordata; class Mammalia; order Rodentia; family Chinchillidae; genus Chinchilla; species Chinchilla lanigera. Next base: position 8,503,659 of record NW_004955458.1, read on the forward strand.
ATCATGGAGAAAAAAGTAGTATTTATATACAGTGGAGAGCTACTGTGCCATAAAGAAAGATAAACTTGGGTGATTTGTAAGAAAATCAACGCATCTTGAGGCCATAATATTAAATGAAATAAATCACATGCACAAAGCTTAAATATTGCATGGTTCCTATTATACAAGAAATCCAACATCCAAATAAAGAGCAAAAGAAAAGACAGAATTAAGGAGACAGATCTTTTTCAAATGCAAATTGACTAGAGAGATGAAGGCAGGAGGAGAGAGGGGAGAAGGAAAAGAATGAAAAAAGAATTGAGATGTGTCACGTGCATGTACTAACTCCCCACGTGTTGTATCGTTACGTAATGCAAACTACTAGTATGCATTATGTAATGCATACTAATAAATAGTGGGAGAAATATTTTAAAGAAAGTCCATGTAGTTTCCATGAAATAAAGATTCTCATGAGCAGCAAAAAGTATTCCAAAATAAAAGTAACAAAGTGAAAGTAATAAAAATATACCAAAATAGGATGTGAGGGCGATCTGGCTGCAGCATCTGTCACCGCATTGATAGCCAAGGTTCATTTGGTTGATCTGGCTGGTGAGCCAGGCATTCCTGTCCTTCCTCAACGCTTCATGTACGTTCCTCCTGAAGTGACAAAGAGGACGATCACCCCTGATAGAGGAGGACAGTTCTTCCGTCAAGGGTATATGAGTAGCTGTGCTCCCCTGCTAGAACCTCCAAAAATATGCCAAAATAAAAGGCAGTAAAATCTTAGAATTTCACAAATGTAATTGAAGAGCTGTCACATTCGTGATTTTAAAAAATGAAGAATGAATAGATTGGTTGGAGATAATCACCTGGAAGCATAGGAAAAAATCAAAATCATGTTAAGATAATTCAAGGTGACAAGAATTACAACCAGGACCTAGGCAAAGACAGTAGAGAAGATAGGTATTTAAGAGATATTTGCTGTGTAGAAGTGACAAAAGTTTTGAATTGTATTGGAAATCATAGTAAAATATGATTCCATATTTTCCCATCTGGTTCATTGTAACTTTCCTCAATATGTCATAGTAGGTAACTAATGTTATAGCAGAAAATGCCCCCCATTGCCCAGGTAACCTCTCATTTAATTTAGTGTTTGTTACAGTTCCTGTTACTTCCGTTTCCAAGAAATGGCTGGAGATGATGATGCACATTGTAAGAACAAATTCCTGCTTGATAATCCATTCTCTCTGTACTTCCATTTGCAGCCCCATGGAAACCTCCCTCACTGAGCCTTCAGGGACTGACTTCTTTTGAGAGTGACCCCAGCCAGGTCCAGCGGTGTAAATAAAGCTGCACACTACCTCCCAACTTCCCTAGTGTCTCTCCTTTCCTGGTTCCAGTTTGCTGCAACAATGTAGAAAGAAATGTTGAGTGATAATTTATATGTTTAGGGTTTTCTGTACTGATAAAAGGAAATATAGTGAAACTCTGGTACATGGAGCCAGTGTCAAGACATGGGTGGACTTAAAATTTATTGATCAGGCTGTGAGGAAGACAATACTACAAGGAGGCACAACCTTCTTCCAGTGAATAAGTTGTAAATGAAGAGAAGATGATTATTGCCAGAACACTGGAAAATAGGCAATTTTGAACAGCAGAGTTAGAGTAGCCAGTAAATAAAAGTTTTTAGAATATATTATTTTAGAAAAGAATAGATATGTCATCTGAATAAGTATGCTTCAGAAGGAAGGTAGAGGGAATCATACTCAGTATCTTTAAGAAGACAAATAAAATTAAATCATTTCTATTGTCCAGAGTAAAGTTTGAAAGGTTGATAATGATCATAACAAAAGCAATGTTAGTGGAATAATGTATTTAGCTTTTAAGCAATGTGATGCTTAAGCTTAATTTTTCACTTAGCAGCTTAGAAAAATAAAATTCTGGGTGGCCTTGGGTGTGTTGTAGAGGTATAAACTTAGAGACTTTGTCTTGTCCCTGGATCCTTGGTCTTGGTGCTATTCTTCTGCTTTCTGATTGAAGTAAGTTGCTTTATTCCACCACACTTTTTGTCATGATCCTCCTGCCTTGGAGCCAGCCAACTCTGGACTGAATCCTCTGAAACTACAACCTAAATTAAACCTCTTCATTCTGCTGTAGGTGTCAGGTAGTTCATTCCAGAGAAGAAAGAAAGCTGACTAGTAGAGATAATTGGCACAAGAGAAGTGGGGTTATTGATCGTGCTCAACCATGCAGCTTAGAAGCTTTTGAAACTGACTTGTGGGAGGAGTTAGGAAAAGTTTAGAGAGACAGTCTAGATAAAACCCTAGAAAAATATCAGCAGAACTTGATGGATGATTTTGTTTGGAGCTCAGAAGACCAGAACCTTTGTAGTAATGTAGACAATAAAGGCCCATTTCACAAGATTTCAGATGAGGATTCAGATTGAGAAGTGGACTCAAAGCCATGTGCATACATTTGGGAAAGAACTTGACTACACATTGCCCACATCCTGAGATGATATGGAAGGCTGTATTTAAAGCCTATGGACTAACTAATCCAGTGGAGGAAATTTCAGTGTCCAGACAATATCATGAATACTATGACACCACAGTGTCCAGACAATATCATGAATACTATGGCCCTCAGCCATATTTATATTGAAAATTGGTAGCAGATAAAAAAGGAGAGAAATTTGAGGAATTTAAGTTTTTCCCAAAGGGAAGTATGCATAGAGATTAGCCCAGGAAGATACCTTGAGGGGATCTCAAGAATTAGTAATGTCCCATTATCACAGATTTAGGAGTGCAAACGTTTAAACATTTCATTTGAGAAGAGATTTCTTTGTCCCCCCTCCTCAAGAAGTGCTGCAAAGGGAATTGGTTTCCAATAATTCATTTTACCACATTCAGCCCTTTAAACACTCAAAGGCCACTACAGCCAGGATCCAAGGAGGACTGCTTGATTGGGCAACAAAGTTCGGTTTCACCCATATGATGGTTATTTTTCAAGCACGCAGAACACAAGAGTTGTGGGGTCATGGAGGCTTCCATCCAGATTTCAAAGGAAGACCTGGAGGAACAAGAGCTGTGTCCCTGACATCAGGATACACGAATTTGTAGAAATAAAGTCAAAGTTGTAGTGGATATCCCAGGGCATTGCAGATACAAGGAACATGAAACACTGGCTAAAGAAAGCTGCAATTTATAGGGAGCTTTAAACAGAGAAAGAGGCCATATGGTCTGTAACCAGCAAGACCCTAAGGGTGAGGATGCCAATGTCCTCTGGAACTCACATTTTAGTCATGCACTCTGGATGATGCATATGGGATTACAAGACTTAATGTTTTCCCTGCTAGGTTTCTGTTTTGTTTTGCTCCTGTTCTGTTCTGTTCTGTTCGGTTGTACTCTACTCTACCCTACTCTATTCTACTCCAAATCCCATTTTCCCTTTAGCACTGTCATTATACCTTGGGATTATGGCATTTCTATTTGATGTTTAATGGGGTTCAGAGCTAATAATTTTCCTTGAGTCTGAGAGGAAATTTTCTTTTTTTTCTTTTTTTTTGTTTTTTGTTTTTTGTTTTTTGTTTTTTGTTTTTTTTTCTCCAGTACCGGGAACCGAACTCACGACCTTGCACTTGCCGGGCAGGTGCTTTTGCCGCTGAGCTAAATCCCCAGCCCCTCCGAGAGGAGACTTTCATATTGACTTTTAATCAATGTAAGAACTGTTGAGGCAATGAAGAAAGGCTTATTACAGTTTCAGTTTTATGCAAGATAGTTGCATTTTGTTATGTGTGAATTATGAACTTCATTTTCTTCATTATATTTTCTTCATTTTGGAGGTAGGGTATGCATGGTTTAAGGAGGGAAATTTTAGTATCAGGAGAGCAGAGGATAAAATATAATGGTTATATTAATTGTTAATTTGACTGGTGTAAGGGCCACCTAGGTGATAAGTAAATTTTTGGGTGTGTCTGAGTAGATCATTGAGGCATGACTGGGGTCTGCATCTGTTACTTGACCTTTCCCTTCCAATGCTTTCCCCCCACCTTTACTTTCTAGATCCCATGAAATGAAGAGATTTTCCTCACTGCGCCCTTCCATCATGTCATTCCTGACCTGGAGCTAACTTAGCATGGACTTAGTCTTCTGAAACTACAAGCCAAATTAAATATTTTCTTCTATAAGTTGTAGGTGTCAGTTATTGTCTCCTGTGATGAAGGGCTGATTTATACAGGCAACACTGAGTATTAAAGTAGCAAAATGACTACACAAGCTTCTTTTAAATGCACGTTCTCAAAATTAAAAAGAAAAACTGATGATAAATCAGATGAACTAATAAGGAAACTTCTATCGACTGCTGGGCTTCAAAAAAACAAAAACAAAACAAAACAAAAAAATATATATATACATATGCATATATATATATATATATACATATATATATTATAGCCTGCATATACTATGGTATATAACACATAACACAAATAAATAGCATGATAAATTTGTCATATTTTCCCAGTTCTCTATTCAGTGTCCCCTCGATATCACAGGTCATGTGCCTGTCAGTTATATGCGTTTATCACAGTTATCCTCTTTTCAGATTTTCTTTCATTGTAGACTATAATAGACAGAAAAATACAGAAAACAGTGCAGTAACATTGTGTACATGACACATAGGTTGAAAAATCTTAATTTGTACACTATTTTCACTTAAAAGAGGGTAACATCCATTTAATTTTATGGATATTTTCATTTTTTAGAGAAATGAAATTTCTCTAAATTTATACAGTGAATATCCTGCTTCTGTAATCTGTCAGTTTTTCTACTTTTATTGCTACTCAGCCAAATAAAACACTTAGAATTAATAGCATCATGCATATTTGATAAATTTATTCCAAAGATTGAAGTTGTGAATTCATGTTTATTGCTTGTCACTCAATGAGGCCAATAACTTAAGGACAAATTTTTGGTGCAAGCAATAAGAGTTATTCAGGAAGGTAACAAATCAAAGATAGAAGCTATGAACAACAAAGACCAAGCTGTTTTGGACTTTCAGTCCCAAGGGTTATATAAAGAGTGTGGGGAGGTGTATCAGATAGGTAGGCATCATTGTACTAAATTCCAGAACAAGCACTAATTCTGGATGTATAGGCTGCTATTGTCTCTAGCTCACTGGATTTTCTGTGTTTTATGTCTAAAGAAACATTACTGTTTATAAAGTTGTAAGATTCATATGTTTTTAGATTCTCTATCCAGAAATAGTTAATTCTGTAGTTAATTATTATGGACAATAAGCAACATTACCCTGGATAATAGATCAGAGCCAATGGCTATTTCCCCCAACAGAAGGGGGCAAAAGAAATCTTTTCTAAAGGGATAGCAACATTTCACTGGAGAGTAATGTTCAACCCCTGATGTGATTTCAGTTGGAGGTGCTGTCTATGGCAAAGCCTGTGGGAGATGAATAGTGTATTGCTTGGATGTATGACTTCCAATATTAATGATTTATAAGTTAACTAAATGCAGGTGAAGCTTGAGGGCCTACTTATTTTTTTTCCAGTGGTAAGAAGATGATAGATAAGTCTGCTTATAAAAATAGTAATCAATATAAGACACCTTTGTTTATTCCAGCTATGATCCACTGATATTGATTGAAATATATCTTCCAAAAAGATATGTTGAAATTCTGATTCCCAGTACATAACAATGTGTGCTTATTTGGAATTGTCAAGAAAGAAAGAAAGAAAGAAAGAAAGAAAGAAAGAAAGAAAGAAAGAAAGAAAGGAAGGAGAAAGAGAGAGAAAAAGAAAAAAGGAAAGAAAGAAAGGGAGAGAGATGTAAAGACAGAGGAAAAAAGATAATCATTTGTAAATCAAGAAAACAAATAGAAATTGGAATTACTCATCTATAAGTTAATGAATGCCAAGTTTTGTCCAAAACTTCCAAAAAGTATGACCAAGAAAGAAAGAGTTTTTTCCTACAGATTTCAAGAAAGTATAGCTCTGTTGACATTGTAATTTTAGATTCCTAGACTGAAAAACTGTGTGGTGATCAACTGTTTTAAGCCATCCAGTTTGGGGTTCTTTTTTGAATGGGACAGGGTGAGAGCTACTCTGTCTACCAGCTTCTGATTGCTTTCAAAATTTACATCTCTATGTTTATCAAAATACCTTTCAGAGATCTCTATTTCCACTTTTTGTGCTTTTACTGCGAATTGCACATTTATCTTGTTTGAAGTAAAGAATCTTAAGTAGCTAATAGTGAAAGCTGAAGAAAAGTTGAGTAGTCTACAGAAAAATTGAGAGAATAAACAAAATTGATTAACTAATTATTAAATAATGTGAAACATCAATTAAAAGATTTCTCATTGAAGATAATGGGTACAAAGTGACACCGCACTGAGAGAGTGACTTCAGTTTCTTGGAACTATTTAGCTGTGTTGGTGCAAACATGAAATAAAGTGATAGCTATGCTCACTTGGGTTATGCTTTTACTATGCCAGTGAAATGAGCTGTTTCTTTCCCTGAAGACAGTTCAACTTCCAAATATAACAGGATGTCAAGTAAAACATTTACAGATAGTCCAGAATTTTCAATTAGAACATGTAGCCAGAGATAAAGACATACCTGTTACTCCAGATTTATGAACAATCAGGAATATCAGCACTTAAACATGTTGAAAAACTAGGTATCCTGAGGTTATCCTACTAACTCATGTGAAGGTATCTTAAATAACAACTATTCTAGTGATTTTCTGGATATCTAAAAATGAGTATATTAATATTCTGAAAAGAAGAACTCATAATTATAAAAACTAGTATATTAAGGAGAAGATAACAATATTGTGGTAATATTAAATAATTAGGATAGGAGAAAAGAATTAGAAAAACTAAATGTAACTTTAACTGAGTCTGATAATAATTCTCATTTTGCTTCTGGATCTGTTGACTAATGGGCAGCCATCTTGGGTAGAAATTTGGAAATTGGTGAACTCAAGCAGTGTATCTCAGTCTCACCTGTAATATTCAGCTCGGCAGAAAGATATTGAACAATTTCACAAACACTGCCCGTATCCATAAGGACAAACAATGCAACTCATTTTACTTTTTCTTGCTAATGATTAATGGTTTTTAGCTAGTTTGGAAGAGATAATATTCATAGTTATCAGAGAATTTTATCTTTTACTTGAAATTAATTTAACATTTGATTAATCTAAAAATACTTGTTGAGATCCTCTTACTAGTGATATAAGGTGAAAGAAACTCTCAACCTGAAAGCTATCTGGGAAGAGTCCATGTACTGTAAAGTTGAAGAATGAGATTTAAGCACAATGGAGGTTAAGAGCAGAATATATTTATTGAGAGAAAGAAAGCTTCTGTCCCAAAGAGGGACAGAAGGCGGCCCAAGTGGGCTTCCAAGGAACCTGCCTTTTGCAGGGATTTTTATAGAGCAAAACCACAAGGTGAAGCAGGTCCAAGGTGGGAAACATGGGAACTCACAAGATAGGTATGAGGTGGGACAAAACTATGATTAACCAATAAGATTATGAGTAATTGTTCAGGTACAATTGATTAAATCAGAATTAAATGTGGGAATGAGTCACATAACAAGCAGACATGAATATAGAACAGGGGCTTTTCCCATAGTGAGTTGGATTACTGACTCTTCCTGGCTTTTTCAAGGTGATTGATAACTATTTAAAATAGCAATCCCTGATATCCATCCCTAGGGATATATGTGGATGCATTTGTGTAATCTTTAGTCTTGAGGTGTGGCCCACAGCAGAAGTGCCTGTCTCTCTAACGGTTGCAAAGTATCTCATCTTCCATACTGGCACCTTCTAGGGCCTGGCCCTATGTGACTGCCAATAATATTTCTATCTAACTCAGCTGCTACAGCACTAGCAGGGTGCAGTATTACATGCAGTATTACACCAATGCTCACACTGTGTGAGCTATAAAATAAATAAGCATCTGTATTTTGTAACTGTATTTTGTAAACACATTTGTAATCTGCAGAATTACTGACACTAAAAATGAGAAAAGTAGGAATTTTTTTTCACATATGAGTAGAAAAAGAAAATTAAAGTATCTAGTAGAACACATATGAGATCATGGACTGAGTCTTGGATTATATGTGCATTTCTTGGTTGGTAAAACAAGGGAAAGAACACAATACTGTGGTTAAAGATTGGCAGGCATTTGAGATGATTCCTCAGAATAAACTGGACATATACTTTCTATTCAATTAAAATGCATGGAAATTTATAAGAACACAAAAATGGAGTCCTTTTGTTGTAGGCAGCTGAATTAGATAGAAATATTATAGGTAGTGAGTCAGGGCTGGGTTCTTGAAGGAGCCAGTGAAGAAGATGAGATACCTTGCAACCCTGAGAAACAGGAAATTATGGGCCAGACCTCAAGACAAAAGATGAAACAAGTACACCCACACACCTGGCTAGGGATGGACATCAGGGATTGATATTCTAAATAGGTATCAGTCACCTTGAAAAAGCCAGGAAGAGTCACTAACCCAACCCTCTACAGGAAGAGCCCCTGTTCTGTGTTCATGTCCTCTTGCTCAGTGACTCACTTCCTCATTTGATCCTGATTTAATCAATTTTACCTAAGCTTTTATACTTGTTACCTCATTGGCTGACCATAGCTTTGTTCCCCCTCACGCACACCTTGGCAATTTCCCATTTTTCTCCATCTTGGACCTGCCTCACCTCATAGTTTTGCTCTATGAAATCCCTAGGAAGGGCAGGGTCCTTGGCAACCCACTCTGATCCCCTCTGTCTCTCTCTGGGACAGAAGCTTTCTTTCCCTCAATAATTATTCTGCTCTTAACCTCCATTGTTCCTAAAATTCATTCTTCAATTTTAGAGAACATGAACTCATCCCAGATATCGAGTAGGATGGGAGTTTCATTCCCCTATATCAATTTTAAAAATCAAATCAAAATCAGATATGAAAAAAATGACATTTAACAAGATATAAAACATTAATTTGTAGCCAAGTCTGCTGGTATACACATGTAATCCCTGTTCTGTGGGAGACTGAGACAGGAGGATCACAAATTTGAGCTCAGTCTGGGTAACTAAGTGACTTAGGGAAAACATGCCTCAAAAAGGAAAAATAAAAAAGGCTAAGGATATATTTCAGTGTGAAAGCTCTCTGTTGAATCTCAAGTATTGCAAATACTAATTATAATACCAAAAATAACAATAATTTTTATTATAAATCTACTTTTAAAAAATAAGTCAAGGACTTGAGAAGGAAACTTAACTTTTGTGAACTTCTAACCTTAACTGTGACTCAAATTCTGATTAGTTAAGACTATAAATTTTTAAGAAAGAAATCTAACAATATTTATTCTATGTCATTAAGATTCTTTTGAAGATTAAAATAAATCATATAGGTAAAAATATATGTATAATTCATATGTAAGTCATGTATTTATATATGAGAGGGAAAAAGCAAATCAAATGAAACACATAAAGTGTTATAAAAATTTCAGTGAGATTTATTTTCAGTAATAAATGACTAATAATAAAAATCATCCTTATTCAGTATTTATTAATTCTATTATTCTAGTACTTTACATGATTCATCTCACTGTATTTGTACAGTAAATTTATAAATTGTTTTTGCTGTAATTCTTTTCTGAAATAGTAGTTTAAAGGTATTAAAAAGACCTGATTGAATTAAATGAATAAGAAGTAGCTGATCTGAAATTGAGAACCAGGTATTCTAAGAGCAGAACCCTGATCTTTGAGTTTGTATGAATGAAAATCATACAGCTACAATTTTAAAAGATTTTTTTTAATTAAGGAAAGATATCAGTTCATTCAAAAAAATCTACAAAGTGTTTAACGTAGAAATTACATATATAAAATAACACAAGTGAGATTTATTTGTGATGAAACAATTGTACGTAAAAATTAGGGAAAATTCTGATATGCATGATAGTGTTGACAAGTTTTTACCATCATATGAAAAAGTCAAAGTAAAGTTACGAATTGAGAAAATGTTGAGCTAACACAGTACATAAAATAATTTCAACACATCTTTCTATTTTTTTTCAACTGGAAAATTATCAAAACATATATTTTATGTAATATTATAGTTAAAGTGTTTTATAAATTTGCATCCAATTTTAAATAAGCATACAAACGCCCCATCTAAGTCCTCTTAAATACACTGTATGTCAACACTAATATCATAGTTTAGTTAATAAGAATTGCTATCACATATTTTCTCCATGATATATGTAATAAGCTAACACCTTGTTTTTTCCAAAATAAATATAATGACTCACCATTTTATAACTCGTCTTGTCTCTAGAGAGATTTTCGGTTTGCTATGTAGCAATTAGCTAAGACTTAAGCCCTATTAAAACTGTATCTTGTCTCTTTTGTTTGTTTGGTACTGGGATTCAAACTCAGGACCTCGCACTTTCCAGGAAGGCACTTGTGCAGCTGAGCTATATCCTAGGCTGCCTGTATTTTGTCTCTTAACTGCCTTGACTGCTCTTTAGTTGAGGGATGATTGGTTGATCACAATAATAAATGTCTTTTCTGGCCAATAGACCTCATAGTAGAATCAAAAAAATGAAATAATCAGAGACCAAATTAACTCTTAGCCGTATCAGATTGACTACTCAACATATTTATCCCTGTTCTGCTTTAAACTTTTGAACGGTGCTCTAAAGTCAAATGACATGCTGTTGAGGTTGACTTGGTAACACTGCTTGCATAGATGGGTGAAATTTTTAAAAATGAACTTCAGAGTCAAGTCCAAAGGAAGAAAAATGATCCTTGAGTAAACAGGTAATGGATTTCTAAGTGTTTTACTCAGGGCATGAATTATTACATAATTTCGTCTGTTCTGTAGAAAGTAATTTTTAACATAGTAGTAATAAGATGTCAGGAAAATGGAGGCCAGGACAGCAATGATCAAAGTCTTTTATGAGTTTTGTCATGGTTTAAATACGAAGCATCCTCTAAGACTCCTGTGTAGAAGGCTTGGTCCCCAGCAGGTGGCACTGAGAAGTGACTGGATCCTGATGGCACTAATCTCATCAATGACTAAATCCATCCATATCTATCCATGTGTTCGTAGCTCAGTGGGTATGAGAAGGTGGGGCTTAGTTGGAAAAATTAGGTCACTGGGGCATCTTGTCTCTCTCTCTCTCTCTCTCTCTCTGTCTCTCTCTCTCTGTCTCTCTCTCTCTCCCCCTCTCTGCCTCTCTCTCTCTCTCTCTCCCCCATACGGGAAGAACACTTTCCTACATCATACCTTTCTGTCACAATGCTTTTACTTTGCCAATGGCCTAAAATGATGAAATGATGGAGCCTGCTGAAAGCGGATTAAAATCTCTAAAAGTATAAGCCAAAATCAGTCTTTCCTCTTTTATGTTGTTACTGTTGTATTTTTCACAGCAAGAGAAAATGGACGAATACAACTGCATTCACAGTTAATCGCTTTCTCCCTCCCTCCCTTCACCCTTCTCTCCCTCCATCCACTCGCCTCCCTCCGGTGAGTTGCCTGTCTGGTGCTGTTTCTACAATCTCTGTTGGATACTAGAATTACTAGAATACATCACAGAAGCAGGAAGTGCTCTGTCTTCTTGGAAGGTGCTGTTTGTGGCATCTTGTGTTAAAATAAATTTAGTTACATAAGTCATTGTCAAACAATTAGCTTTTCTTTCATCCAGCCACTAGGCCATTTATATTTGCAATCAAGATTCAAATAATAAATCATAAAACATTGTAAGAAATAAGTTACCAAGTAAACTACATATACTCAGGGATTCTTGTTTCTCATATAATACATAATCAGATTCAATAAAATGGGGATATAGAACCTAATTAGGTCTGACAGTACATTCTGAAATCAATGTATAATTCACTGGCTTAAAATTGTGTCAATCTTATGTATTTTAATTCTTGTTCATAAATAACACAGATAAATCAAGTATTACTTTTACCTTTTTGCTATAGAGTCAATGTGATATATTTTAAATATTAAAGTAGCATTTGTCAAAATACTAGACTCTGAAAGCTGAATCAATATACACAAAAAAAAATCAAGAGGCAAGTCAGATTTTAAGACAGATTTCACACATTATTAGTGTAGCAAAAAACCCATCCATCTCCAATTTTCAGTTTATTCTAAGCAGTTTGTGGGAATATTAAATAGTAGTTTGCAGAGAATCAATGAAAAGGGATTGATTTTTGTTGATTAATATTTCAAAGTATGAAGTTTTGAGCTAAAGTTAATCTTTATCATTATTAGAAATTTATATACCACAAAAATTGAATGCAACCTCAAAATCATTCTTTAGTCTTTGAGTTAACTGTTAAATTTTCTTCCATGTAAATAGGCAAATGTAGTTAACTATATCTGATACATAGAGAAGTTTGGTACCCAACTATAGAAACTGCTTGCATATAGAATTTAAAAATTGCTGTTATTGTGAATTGCAAAACCCTGTACTGTGTGTAAATTATTCAGTTTAAATACGCAATTGTCTTCTCTTGCGGTTATGTATAACATAAAATTGGGAGTTGCCTGACTGCAGTAATTATGTATTTTTCTGCAAACGACGAACAGTTTGACATTAGAGTCAATGTCAATTATCCCTTGTCCACTACTTCAGATCTAGTTTTTTATGCCTTAATAGTTCTATGGCTGGTACCTTGCAAATTACATTCTTTCTTTGTGGGCCCCTTTTATTTGTATTTTTTTAAGCAAATTTGTCCAAAGAATAGTAGAAGAAAATTAGAAGACAGAAAGAAAAGACACACTCCCTCCTTGGATGGTAACCACACTGGCAAGAATGATGCTTCACTCTTGCGCCGGCTCCAGCTGTTGGTGCTGGTTTTACAAAAGCAGACCTCACTGCATCCCTCAGAGCTAGCAAGAACCCTCCTGTCCTGGGAAGTACGAGTTCCTGTTCTTCAGGGTCACCACTTCCAGGTCCCAGCAGAAATGACTGCATTTGTTTTCAGAAGTTTGAATTTCAGCTCCACAAGACCTCGTATCCTCAGGGCTTCATCTTTCTGTTGTGTTTTTCAGCCCCATGTCTTGCAACGGCTTCTTATCATTAATATTTGTTACCACTGGTTTACCATTTTGTTTTTGCGACCTTTTGAAGCTGATCTCTCAGTACCCTAAATTCTCTCTGAAGAAAAAACTAACATGATTTCTAGTTTGCCATTAAACTGCTTGATATACAGCACACAGGTATTGTTTTCATATTTCTAGTATGCGAACCATGTTTGAGACATAGAAGGCACTTAATAGGCATTGAATAAACGTCCATTTTGTCTTCAGAAAATCAGTAAAATGGATAGGAAAATAACATAAATGCTTATTAGAAAATACCTGCACTTTTTCTTCTTTGTTTTTCCTTTCTCTTTTCTCTCATCTTTCCTTCCTCTCCCTTCCTTCCCTCCCTCTCTCCCTTCCTTTTTCCTCCTTTCTTTTTAAAAATTAATCCCTATTTTTATTTTAAAGAGAGAAAAAACAATAAGATGATACAGAATTTCCAAACAAGATGATAGGAAATTAACAATAATTATATTGAATATTTTTTATCCTCAAAGTAGTTGCTTAGATTACAAGATATAGGCATGAAAAAATGATCAATCAATATAAGCACTAATTGTTCTTTGCAATGAACTAATAGAAATTAGTAGTACAATTATCTTAGATATCTTGTGTGTGTTTGTATATATGCATTTAATTTTCCCTTCCTTCTTTTCTCCATTCTCTTATCCCAGTTGTTCTTTCCTTTTGAGCAGTTTCTTTCTTTTCATCCTCTCCACTCTTGGTGGGAGTGTAGACTGGCACAGTCACTGTGGAAATCAGTCTGGAAATTCCTCAGTAAACTAGGATTAGAGGTCTTACTCCACCCAGCTATTCCCCTTCTGGGTATTTTTCCAGAAGAATTAAAAACATCATACTACAGTGATACATGTGCACCCATGTTTATAGCAGTGCAATTTGTAATAGTTACATCTTGGAAACAACCCAAATGCCCATCAACTGAGAAATGCATAAAAAATATGATATTTTTATACAGTGGAGTATTGCTCAGCTATAAAGAAAGAGAAACACAGGCTTTTATAGGTAAATGGATGTAACTAGAGAGCATACTCATAAGTGAAAGAAATCAGACCTACATGTGTAAATGTCATATTGTTTCTCTAGTGTAAGAATCTGCAAAAGTAAATAAGATATAAAAAGTATAATAGATATTCTTCCTTTCTTTTGTATCATAATTAAGTGCTATACTTTTCCCTTTCTTTTATTTCACATTTAAATCCCCAGATCACTCTGCAGTGTATCACCATTCTATATTTTAAAAGCACATTGTCTAGGAAAAAGCTAAAACAACTTGCCTGAGGGGTTTACACTGTCTGTACCTAACATTCAAACACTTTCATAATGTCATATTTAACTTTTTAAGCAACAAATTACCAAAATAGATAGAAAAATAGCAAGATAAATTCCCTCTTCTCATTCTTACTTTCTTGAAAATTTCATTTGAGTTTCAAAATGCCTTCTGATTTTATTGTGATTTCTGGGGTTGCCCATAAATTTTTAATGGGAATTAACATTGTTAATATGGACTAATAATTAATAAGTTAAAAACTTAAATATTGAAACAGTTTTGAAATAGATATGAGCTTCATTCAAATTGGCTCCCATTTCATTGAAGATTTAAATACTGAGCTGAATTTTTTTTGGTTGTAGACCTTTGAGTCGTTAAGAAATCTTTACCTGTTTTTATACAGTTGTTTTTGTTTGTTTTCAGTGCAACACCTGGTAGGCCGGAGGGTCGAGATTAGGAAGAATGATGGAAAAACTTTCAAGGTAAGGGAGCTCATCTCTTTGCCATAAAGATGGAACAAGAATCAGTGGAGAAACATCCACCTTTCATCTCTAAATTACAGCATTGGTTACCTTTTACAGTTAGAGCAAAAGGTACATTATTGAGAAATTACATTTCTGTAAGAGTGATTGCATTACTGCAGTATACACTACCCTTCAGACTTCAGCTGTTTTCTTTTCCCTTAGACTTCAAGCTAGCAATGGAGTTCTTCCTGTCATTACACTCTTCTCTTCCCATTGCTTTGTGGTAAGGTAAGAAGGAGGCAGCTAGTGCCTAAGACTGATTACATGGCCAAGAACTAAATAATTTAGGTTAAGTAACAGGGACTGTACTACAACACAGAACGCAGCGCAGTAAAGGGGACAAAAGAATTAAATTAAGTCAGTGGTTGTCACTGAGAACTCAAATAGTGCGGAAAGCCCAATTCATTCAAAGGCTGCCAATAATTTAAGATTTGGAAAGGCTGACTGAACTGGAAGAGGCTGAATGAAGTACATTAAGTTTGGGAATGACGGAGTAATTAGAAGGTTTATGAGACTGTGCGTGAAGAAGTCAGGACTTGGAAAATTCAAGTGATCCCAAAATGTTTTTGTACTGAATTCTATAAACCAATTAGGAGAGGCAGCAAAGTAAGTTTGCCTGACTTTAAATACAAAAAAGAAGAATGGATGCACAGTGCTGCATTTTAAGCTTGAGTTTGTAAATAGAACCAGAAATGTATTTTTACAGGTGAAAAACGGCCAACCTGACCTGGCTAAAAAATCTGCAGTTATAGAACATTCATGAAATTATTAATTAACTTTACTGCCCATTATTATTCTATTGGTTTTCATTAGTTTAATGACAAATCCAGTGTTAACTGTGAGTACACTGAGACCTTATAATCACACAAGAAACCAGAAATAAAACAGAAACTTATTTCATCATATCAATAACTATAACTTTTTTCTGAACAATAGGCTCAGTTTGATGGAATATATGGTAAAATATCTCTCTATTCAATAAGTTTTCTCACCAACATTAAGAAATAAGAAAGGCAAAATATGAACTGAAGGGCAAGGGATCTAGTTCACTTTGATTCTTGGTATTTCAAGAAATAAATGAATAAAGAAATAACTACATTTAGTTGTTTGTGGTATGATGTTATTTTTATTTTCCCATCTGGAATGTAGTGTATTAATAACCTTCATAGTTAGTATTCCTGAGACTTTATTCTGATACGATGCTAAAATCTAACTGAAAATTCCTATCAAAAACACAATATAACAGAATTTCTTTGTTTAAAACATTCTACGGAGTTTTGTCCAACCCCAGAGGGTAGAATTAATGTCAAGGACAAATTTTTTAAAGACTTTGTCAGCACAGAAAAATTTTTTTATAAAACAAAGAAACAAAAGACATTAGCACAGAAAGAAAGATTTTAAAAACTTCACACATGCAACTGTTTGGTTAAGCAACAGTAGAGCCCTCAGATATTCAAGATTATTTGGTTCTATGAACATGTTCTATCAATTTTAAAATGATGAAGTGTAGCAAAGGTCAAATTTGTAAAAGATAGACTGCAAGAAATGATGATACTGCAATAATTCTATTATTTTCTCTCAACTTTAATTTCATTTTATTGAGTTGAACGATGTGAAGGTGAAAGGGTAACTGCATTCTCTTGGCCAACACCCATGCAGCTTCAATCCCTAGAGCGCAGTATTACATTTAAGAACTACAGTAATTTCATTAGTAAAGAAAGTTACATTGTCCAAGCCATCATCACCCTATCTTACACATTGCAGACATCAGCTAAACTGTCTGGGGATGAATCTTTTAACTCTTTCTGACTCTGCATGTTATTTTTTAGGCTGTACTTTCCTCACTTACTAAACTAAATGCTTGCTGTTTTTCTTTATATCTCATCCATCTTTGTCTAGTTGGGCTGCTATAACAAACTAGCACACAGTAAGTGGCTTACAGCCAATGGAAATACATGCCTCACAGTCCTGGAACCTGAGAACTCCACACATAATTCGCCAGCAGAGTCAGTGATTGGTGGAACTCTCTGCTGCCTGTCCTCGGGCTCTGTCCTCACACAATGGAGGTGGTGAGTGTGGAGGACCACCCGAAGGACTCTCCTTGAGAGAAGCAATCACTTCCATTTTGGCTAAACCTGGCCCTATTTCCACCTATTGATATGTACAGAGTTGTCTAAGATTTTTCCTTGTCACCTCAATTGACTTTAAGCAATACAAGTCAGTCTAGCTAAGGTGCTGATGTGTAGTCTCTGAAGCAAGGTGACAGATCAGTGATACCGCACCCCATAGCTCCCAAAAAACATGCATGAGCCAGGCAGGAGGGAGAGCCATGCTCCTTGTTGTCAGCTAGGGTCAAGCCTTGAACTAAGAGGCCATGACTTTCCAGGGCATAAAAGGTTACACATCAGAGCTGAAGCAATGACCCCAAAACATTATATACTACCATGAATTATGCAGACTCTTTCTTCCACATAGCCTTCTCTCTGCATATAGCAGAGGTGATTTCAAGCCTCCTAACCAGCCCAGCCCACAGCACTCACATACTTCCCACCATTCTCACAGTCACTCATTCTCAAGACACTCCCTTCTTCATAAATGAATAAAACCTGGATTGGGCCGTGGGTTGAGGTCTTTGTTCCAGTTAGTTATCATCCTAGCTGGATTTAGAAATCCATTGGCTTTCCACAACTACAAATATGTCTTAGTGCCTATATTCTCACCATGGGTTTCACTGAAAGTGGTAGACTGGAGTTAACTTACTAGAGTTCCAATACATTTACCATGGCATTACAAATACAAACCTCTTGGACCATGATGAAGACCAGAAAGGGCTTTCTATCATAAGGAAGTTCTCTAGAGTCTATTTCTACAGGCTCTAATTCTATTCTGTTCATGAGAGCGCCATCCACTTCATCTCCCAAAGCCTACCATATAAACATGATATATATAGTTATGCTTAAATGTGTTCCATGTTTTGAATTGCTATCCATGGGGAAAACTAAAAATTTTAGTAAATACTAAAATTATCACCATATTGTCTGTCATTTTTCCTGTCTGTTCTACTTATCACATATCCAACTTGTATAGAAGTGATAAAATATGATTCAAAATGTCTATAAGATGAGAAATAAATTTCTTGCATAGAAGCTTATTATTTTTTGGTAATGAGACCTGAGGTGATTTTTCTTATGAGTTTTTATTTGAGAAAAATATATATGAAGTATGACTTTTCAAATATACTCCCACTAAAATTTCAAGATTATATAATAATGGTATGCATTAACATTAGCATCCTGGCATCATTAGTTTACACAAACCTTATACAGTTTAATACCATCCACATTCCTATCCATGAAATAACTGCCAAAGACAGATCAATTAAATTTTGAAATTATTTTATGTGGTCATTTCCCCACAATTATTTCCCCAAGAAAATGTTATATAGATGTACGTATACTTCATAGACATATGAAAATAGATGAAAACCATAAATGCCCAACATAGAAAAAAAGTCTTCAGTAAGGTGCTTGCAAACAGAATGCAGGAAATCATCAAGAAGTTTATACACCATGACCAAGGAGGATTCATCCCAGGGATGCAGGGATGGTTCCACATACGTAAATCAGTTAAGTGTAATACACCATTAACAGAGTTAAAGACAAAAATTACATGATCATCTCAATAGACAGAAAAAGCATTTGATGAAATCCTATATCCATTCATGATAAAAACCCTACAGAAAATTGGAATACATAGTTTTTACCTCAACCTGATGAAAGCCATCCATAACAATCGAACAGCTAACATCATAATAAATGAACAAACATCGTTATCACCATTCCTATTCAATATAGTTCTGGAAACATTATTCAGAGCAATTAGACAAGAGAAAGAAATAAAAGGAATAACAATAGGAAAGCAAGAAGTTAAATTATCATTAGTTGTAGAGAACATAATAGTCTACATAGAAGACCACAAAAACTCCACCAAAAGGCATGTAGATTTAATCACCAAGTTCAGTAGTGTAGCTGGATACAAAATCAACACTCCAAAATTGATAGCTTTCCTGTACACAAACAACAAACTCACTGAGAGAGAAATTAGGGAAATCACACCTTTCACCATAGTATCAAAAAATGAAATACCTAGGAATCAATCTAATAAAGGTAGTAAAATATCTATACATTGAAAATTATAATACTCTGAAAAAGGATATTGAAGAGGATACCAGAAAGTGGAAAGATATCCCTTGCTCATGGATAGAAAGGACAAACATAATGAAAATGGCCATACTCCCAAAATTATTATATAGATTTAATGGAACAGCAATCAAAATAACATTAGCATGGTTCACAAAACTGGAGAAAACATCCTTAAAATTCACTTGGAAATAGAAGTAACCTAGAATGACAGAAGTAATTCTGGGTAACAAAAGCCAATCAGGAGACATCACAGTCCCTGATGTGAAATTATACCACATAGCTACTGCGATAAAATCAGCATGGTACTGGCAAAAAACAAAACAATACAAAAAAAAAAAAAAAGACCTGAGGATCAATGGAACAGAATTAGAAGATGCAGACACGACTTGAAACGTACTCAGCCACCTTATCTTTGACAAAGGAGCCAAACACATTCACTGGAAGAAGCATAGGCTCATTAATAAATGATGCTGGAATAACTGGCTTTCCACATGCCAAAAACTAAAACTAGATCATGTCCACTATTATGCACTAAACTAAATTTGCAATGGATCAAAGATCTAAGTATTAAAATAGAAACAGTAAATCTGGTAGAAGAGAGATTAGGCAGAACTCTTGAAGACATAGGTGTAGAGCAAGATTTCATAAACAAAACCACAATGACACAGAAACTAATACAAAGAATCAATAACTGAGATTTATCTTATTGAAAAGCTTCTGTACACAAAAGAAATCACCAAGTGAAAACACAAGAGTGAGGAAAATATTTTAACCAGTTGTACTTAAAAGGAAGTAATTATATCTAGAACATATAAAGAATGGGAAAAAATCAGACGCCCCCCTAAATCAAAGACCCAATCCAAAAATGAGCATCTGAGATGAAGATGAACTTCTCAAATGAAGAAATACAAATGTCAAATAAACCTATGAAAAACATTCAACATCTTTGGTCATTCAAGAGATGCAAATTAAAACAACACTGAGATTTCATTTCACTCCAGAAAGAAAGGCTATCATCAAGAAATCAACCAATAACAAATGCTGGAGGGGATGTGGGGAAAAATGACCCTTTCTTCACTGTTGGTGAGTGTCAACTCATGCAACCACTGTGGAAATCAGTATGGAGAGTCCTTAGAAAAGTAGGATTAGAAGTCCCATTTGACCCAGCTATTCTCCCTATGAGTATCTTCCCAAAGGAATTAAAAACATCTTATCACAGAGAAAAATGTGCACCACGTTAAAACAGCATAGTTTGTAATAGCTAAATCTTGGAAATAAGCCAAATGTCCATCAGCCAAGGAATAACTAAAAAAGATGTGCTTTTATAAAAATACACAATGGAGTACTACTCAGGCATAAAGATAAACTTGAGACCTTTATGTGTAAATGGTTGCAACTTGAGACCATACTCTTAAGTAAAATAAATAAGATTCACCTGTGAAAATATTACATTATCTATCTGCCTAGTGTGAGAAACTGAAAGAGTAAGTAAAGACCAACATGTATTATAGACATTTGAAAATGGAAGTTGTTCAAAAACTAAGAGGAGCTAGGCTGGGGGAAGGGAGAAAGGAAGGAAGAGAAAAGAAAAAAAAAAAAACCCTGATAGTTATACTACTAATTTCTCTAGTTCATTGAACATAAAAGTTTATGTTAATATTGTGTGGAGAATTTTTTATTACTGTGTCTTGTATTCTGAGAAACTACTTTGAAGACAATAATATATAGTGTATTAAAGTCTTGGTTACTTTTCTCTCGTTGCTGAGACAAAACACCTTACACCAACATTAAGGAAGGAAAGGTTCATTTAGCTCACATTTTGTGGAGGTTTCAGCCCATAATCAGCTGGCTCCAAGGCAGAATGGCATGGCACAGGAGCAACAGTTCGAGGAGGCAGAAGACAGCAAAAGCAGCAAAAGCAGAAGGGGAGTGGAGAGAGCAAGCATCTTTTCCTTCCTTATACGTTATGCAGGCTATCCTGTCCCCAAGGGAGGCTGTAGCACTTACACAATCTCCACGCGCTCCTCTTGCACAGGATGAGGATATTTACAAAGTGAGGATCCTGACTCTCTGCTGAGTTGCTTAGTTAAACTTCTAAACTTTTCAACTTGATATAATATATCAGCCATTACAATTAATTATTATTATTCTCATAATATTTAAAAAACAGTGGAACATAGAGTTCAAGGGCTACCTATTCCTAACACCGAATATTGCAGAATAATATGGACATTTAATAGTGATAAAAATATACTTTTGTTACTATTAAATTTTTATTATTAAAAATTTTCTTCATGATTACAAGTAATATTTTGTACAAAATTAATGTGAGTCACTAGGCTGCATTGCTCTTGAAACCAAATGTTCATCTCCATTGTTATAGAGACCTGCTTCATATTTACTTACCGAAAGCAAATAACCTACATTCTAATGAGCTCAGTTTTCTATTATATATCTCTAGCCTTAAGGCAACTGAGCTATAGGATACACATTGATTCATACAAACTCAGCACTGCAAGAAAAAGATTATTGTTGGTATATAATAAAATGCATTTATAATAAAATGACAGCACTATGATTTTATGTCAATAATAAAGAAATCACTATTTCATGCATTTCCTATTCCAAATTGTGCACAGTATGCTATTTAGTTAATATACTTTTCCTTTTATTAAAGAGTCTCAGAGCCTTAAAACATAATCAGCCAAAAAAATAAAAAAGGAAAGAAAAGGAAAAAATCTGTGTTGGAAATTGTTAGTAAAATAAATCACTTCTTGGAAATCCTGGATCACTGTTTATATGGAAAAGTCATGCATATTTTTGTGATGTATGCTACAGTATCAAATGCAGGAATATTTGAAATTATAATCTTGGAACTGTGATTTATGCAAGTTAAGGGTGAAATTAAAGTCTCTTCCATGGTTTGATTAGAAGGTTTCAAGCAAGCCCCTGGCTTTTCCTAACCTCCGTTTCTCTAGAGATGAGTTCAAAATTACACCTATAATAATAATTCTCTGACACAGTTCTACACATTCATCTGCTTTTTGGTGTAGAACTAATGCAATCACCTTTCTCTTTAAACATCCATGTCCTCCTTTTCTAACACATCTACTCCTCTTTTTCCACTTTTCAGAGCAAAATCTTGGAGTAGTACCGATCTTTTTCCAGCTTTTGTTTATATGTAAGCTGTCGGTTTCCTTCAACTATGTTTTTATTACATTCACCTTTTCTATGCCTCACGTGATTTTCCTGGCCACCACACTAAATCAGGAGTTCCTTTTCCCAAATTTTAACTCTTCCATAGTTGGTCAATCAATATCCCTCTCTAAAATCTCACCACACTTGAGAGGTTATTCTCTCTTAGCATAAGAGAGGTTATTCTATCTTAGCATAACTCACACACTATTTCCCCAGCCTACTAGTTCAGTCTTCTCAAAGTCTGATACAATATTTTTCTGTCTTCCATTCCATTATTCCCACGTCATCCAAAAAACAATCCCATGTATTCCTCAAACACTATTTCTTTCCCTACCTCTTCAACTTTATTTATAGCATTTATATTTCCTCCTGACCTAACACTGGCCACTCTGCCCTTCTGTGAGAGCCACTCGAGCGTTATCTTTCCAGCACTGGTTGCAAGATTTTGTGCACCCAGTATAACCACCAAGACCTCCAGCTCCCTTCAGCACCTTGGAGAATTTCTCCTACCACACATTTCACATGTGCTTTTGAGTAGTTGTGGTTTGTATGTACCTTGCCTTTTATGCTAATAATCTAAGCTAACACTAATATGGTTCATTATATATAATAGCTGTCCACCCCAAAAACAGTGCATCTCATTAAATGTAATCACTTACTTATTGATTAAAGGAATCATTGAGTTTTTCAATACACAGATTATAACAGGAAACAAAGAATTAAAACAGTTGCATGTTGCTTTTCCTTTCTATATGAAAGTTGTTGTCATCATGGAAAGGGTAAGGTTGGCCTGGATGATTTCTAAAGTTGTTCCTAGCGCTAGCATTCTATAATTTCACGATTGACTGGAGATGATCATAACTCAAGCCAGCAGGAACACACGCCTCTAGCCCCTGGTTTCAACACCCTCCTTTCTCAGTCCTCTCAAGTGATGCTTCTATAGAAACAAAGTCAAAGTGATAAAGTGGTTTAATTCAACATGCAAATTAGCACAGCTCAGAGTCTCAAAGAAATCATGCTGTGGGCAGGTAAAGAAAATTGCAAAGAGGACCCACAGCTCTACAATGGGTTAGAGTAATCTTCAGATGTATAATCTATTAATTGAAGTGAAGAAAAATAGGCAGAGAAAGGAGATATTTTATACCTTATGTGCATGATATATGAATATATTCACATTTCTTTGTTATAATTTTATTATTTTTCATAAATTATAACAGTTTTAAAGTTTTTGTGTACACATTTACAAATAACTGGCAAGTGTCATCTTAAATGAAAACTTTGGTCTGCTATATTCAAAGGTATTCCTGGGTTGGTGGGGGTACTGATTTGTTATTTTATTTTAATAATATCCTTATTAATCATCAAAGCATAGCCAATTCCTTAGTAATTAGCCTGGAGCAAATCCTCCATCATACCAGGAAATTCTTAGGAAGTCATTTTGAAACATTTATGCTGGGTACATTGAAGTATCACAAAACAAAGCTCAGTGAATTTCATCATCTTATTCTGGCAGTGCTTGCTTTCATTTTCCCACATTTCCCTTTAAGACAAATGTTTGGAATACTTTTCTTTCTATTTTTGGTCTGTGTTTTTCTATGTTAAAAAAACAGGCCCTCTCATCATCCGCTAAATTGTATAAACCACATACACAGAAGTATCTAGATGTGTTCCTCTCTCGATTCACACTTGTATCAACTTACTGTATCATGCCTTGTATTTTGTAAACTTCTCCCAAGTTCACCTATATATCTCTCTCTTTTGTTTTTATTCTAGGTCGGATTGATATCACCTTTTGACTGGAGCAGTGTACAGCAACATTTATAGACCATAATAATTTATATCACTATAAATTATTGAGCAACAATTTCTAAAACCTGTATATTTTATTTCTAAATGATGGAAAGCATTCTACTATTCTGATTTTGACACTTAGAAAATAATAGAACAAAGAGGACAAGTTAAAAATCCATAGTTATGAGCTGTCACCCTTCATCTGGTACAATTTCACTCTGTTAATATGTCCTTGAACCCAAACTCACTCTTTTCTCATCCTTATTGGTTAGCTTATCTTTCTCATTTTGTATTTTTTCATCAGCCCTTTTCTTTCTTGGAATTTGAGAACACTAGTAACACTCTCCTCATTTGCAAATTTTGGAAAACCTGAGAAATAACTATTTGAGTAACACAGCTGTAAGTCCAAATACCTTTATGATTTATTAAGAATGAATTTAGGACTATGGGGTTTAACCGTTTAGGCATGCACCCTCCTGCACAGAACTAATATTGCATACACTCCAGTCACACACTGACCAGACAACTGCAGGATTATCTCCAAGCATCTCCCCTGGGAAACTTACCATGCAGAGAAACCAAGAAAGGCATTGCACATACGCTGTGCACCCAAGCTGATGTCTCACACAAGCGGTAAGGAGGGGACTGGCTGAGCCATACACGCATAGCTCATTCCCGGTATCCTCACTCAGTGAATTCAGTTTGCTGTCTAGAAAGGAGTACTGTTCAGATAGTAATGAAGGTGTCCAAACTTGTTATTTTAAAGAATGCCCCCACCCATAAAAACAAGGATGAGCACAAGTGATCTCTTTTAGTGTAAGCTCTCTTCCCTCAAATGCTTTCTTAAGTATGATGTGCCTAGTTTCTCTGCCTACCCACATGTAAATGATTAACCGAAATTCATGCTCTCCATCTGCACCCCAAGTGTCTCTTAAAATTTGTTATTCCCTTACATTTTCTTTTAAACCTCAGCTCTGGAGTCTGACATAACAAGACTCTAACACTATCATCTAATTAACACTTCTCCTGGTTATCTCTACCTTTCATTAACTAAAATGTTTGCACCTTGGTCTAAGTGTGTCTCTCCACACCTCAATCCAATGCAAGGTTAGGAACTGAGTAATTCACTGCATAATTTCTCCATGCCACCTGAGCTATTTGAACATACCTATAAGCACATCACAAACACAAATCCAGGTTCACCTTCAAAATCACTCATTGAAGCTCGGCACTTTACAAATTCTCTCTCTACCCAGTTATGTTGCCTGTCCACATTCCACCACGTACATTCCCTCTAAATTTTAAAATCTATCTAACTCTCCAGCCTTAGCTTCTTAACCCTTTCAGTGTATCAGCAATGCTGTATCATTTCAAACCTTATCCTGAAATTACATTTAACTTTCTTTACTCATTATTCTTATGCCACTTTCACAGGCAGAATTTATAAACTATGAGTGAGCATTTCTTCAATATTTCTTTATCTAAATTAGTGAGTGCAAATAAAGTACATAACACAAATGGAGAAATATACTATGGCTAATCCACTGACATGCATTTGTCCTGGCCCTCCGCACAGTCTGGTAATTAGCAGGATTAAGCTTTTCAAATTAATTTGCCTCTCAGTAATCCAAAAGTGTATTAATTTCTCAATTAGTCATACCTCAAAAAACTAATTACATACATATATACATGCATATGACAAGGAGTGGGGATAACTATTTCCAATTTATTCTATTTTGCGGGGGGAGGGGGTGTTTCCGGTATCGGGAATTGAACTCATGACCTTGCGCTTGCCAGGCAGGCACTGTGCCGCTGAGCTAAATCCCCAGCCTCTCCCATTTCTTCTAGATTATTACACCTAGAACGGTCAAAACTTTTCTGAAAGTTTTCAGTTTGCTTTGTTCAGATCTATCAAAGTAATCATTACCTGCAGCAGGTAAAGCCTTATAAAATGTGTTTCTTAAACAATAGGACTTGGAAGTTAGCAGTACTCCTTGATTTTTTACATTCAGTGTAGATGCTGTATTAGCTGGCGGAAAAGATAACATGACTCCTTTTATATACTGCCATCGGAGCTATTGGATGAACAGGTGAATTGTCAATGCATAATAATATCTTTAAAGGGACTTTTTTAATGTTAGGTCTCAACAATGGACTTAAGTCAGTAGTTCAGACTGTATACCACTGTGCTGGTATGTAGAACTTACAATTTTATTTCTAGAGCACAGGTTCAGTATGTTTAGCCCAATTCCTCTTTTACTTTAAAGAGAAAAAAAACAGTAAAAAGATACAGAATTTCAAAACAAAATGAAAGGAAACTATTCATACTTGTTATATTGCATATTGTTTTCTTCACAGTAGTTGCTCAGGATACTAGAAGAAATTGGAAGAGTAAATAAGGTCCAAAGTTACAGTAGATCTTGTGAAAGGGAAAGAAACAGCTCAAAAGGAAAGAACAACTAGGATGGTGGAAAGGAGAACAGTGCAGTTCTGAAGGGCACTAAGTTTATGGAAGGATAGATGAACATTTGCTTCGATTTAAAATCCCCAGCAGCATTAGCCCCTAACAAGAGTGTCAGCCTGTCCTTTGGAGTTTGAAAGTCAGTCATTAACTTCTCCTCTCAAAGTATAAAAGTCCTCGTTGTTGTCTTTTTGCAGTAGAAGCCTTTTACATCCACTTTGAAAAACTGCTCTGCGTTATATCAACCTCCATCAAGGATCCTAGGTTCATTTTCTGGCCGTCATCTGCAACTTCTGTATCGGCATTTACTTCTTCACTTATACTTTTATTTGTTGGAGATGGCTTCTTTCTTTAAGCTTCACGACCAACCTGTGCTGACTCTGAACTTTTTCTCTACAGCTTCCTCACCTCTATCAGCCTTCAGATAATTAAAAAAGATTTAGGGTCTTGCTCTGATACTCCTTAGCTTAAGGGACTATTATAGCTGAGTTCATCTTCTAGCCAGATCACTAAAATTTTCTGCATGTCATCAGTAAGTCTATTTCACTTTACTGTCATCAGGAGTATCAATTTGATTCTTTCAAGATCTTTTTTTACAGTCACAGTTTTGCTGTTTGATATGAGGCCAACCTATGCCAACCTATCTTGACTTTTCATGTGCCTTTCTTACTAAAATTAATAATTTGTAGCTTTTTGTTAAATTGGGAGACATGAGACTCTTCTTTACATAGCGCACTTAGAAAATAGACTTGGGTTATTAATTGGCCTAATTTCAATATTGTCATGTCTCTGTAAGTAAGGTCCCCAAGCAGAAAGGGAAAAAAACAGGTGAATAAGCAGTTAGTGCAGAAGTTAGAACACATGCAACATTTATCAATTACATTTATCATCTTATGTGTGTGTGGTTCATGGTGGCATGTCACAACTTCAGTGGTTGAAGTAAAAATTATGGATCACAGATTGCCTTCTAATTATGACTAAAAGTTTGAAAACTTGGAAGAATTAGCAAAGCGTCACACCGTGACACAAAGTGAGTGCAGATTATTAGGAAAATGATGCCTAGATTTGCTCACAACAAGATTAGCACACGCATTCAATGTATAAAATAAACAATATCTGTAAAATACAATAAAACCAACATGCCTGTAGAGATCATGAATAAACCCTGAAAGTAAATCTCAAAGCTAAAGAGTTCAATCCATGAAATAAAAAATGCAATAGATAGCTTCAATAAGAGACTAAATCAAGGAGAAGGAAAAAATTGTGGACTTGAAGATGGATATTTTGAAACACCTCAATCCAAAGGCAAAAAGACTAAAGGAATTTTAAAAAGGGAGGAGTAGCTACAAGACAGATGGGATATCACTGACTCTAACATATATGCACAATGGGGCTTTGAAGTCTATTGAATGAAATAATTGCTAAAAACTTCCTAAGTCTTGGTAGAGAGAAATATATCAAGACATAGAAGACTCAAAAGTCTTCAAGCAGGCAAAATCTAAAGAGGTCTTCTTGGAGGCACATTATCATCAAACTGTCAAAAACAAATATAAAAATTTTAAAAGCAACAAGAGAAAAGTAGTAAGGGCCTCCCCATTACACAGTTAATTCACTATATAAGTTTTTAGCAGGGACCTTGCAGGGAAGGAGAGAATAAAACAGCATTTTCAAGAGAAAAAAGAAGAAGAAGAAGAGGAGCAGGAGGTGAAGGAAGAGGTTAAGCAGAAGACAGATGAGGAAATCTCTACCAGTTAAAAAGAATATAGCCAGCAAAGCTATCCACCAAAAAAAAAGTAAGTAAATTTTTTTCTAGACAGAGAAAGATTGAAGAAATTCATTGCCAGTAATATCTGCTATAAGAGAAATTCTGTAATGATTCCACTCAGAAATGAAAAGGCAAATTACTATCTTGAATACACATGGAAGGGTGAAAGTCACTGGTAGAGGTGAGTGAAATCCAAAATATTTGATAATGCTATCAGATAGCTTACAAGAGGAAAAGAATGTATCAAAGAAGGAAGCAGATAACCAGAACACAAGTTTTAAAATGGTAGTTTTATGGGGGCTAGGGTTTTAGCTCAGTGGCACAGCACCTGACTGGCAAGCACAGAGTTGTGAGTTCGATTCCCAATACTGGAAAAAAACTAAAAACAATAAAAATTGAAAAATAAAATAAAATGGTAGTTGTAATGCATTATCTATTAAGAATAATATTAGCTGTAAGTAGATTGAATTATCCAAAAGACAGGAAGTAGCTGAATGGATGAAAGCAAAATAAGACCCAACTTTATACTGTGTACAAGAGATGCACTTAAGATTTAGGGACTTTCATATACCAAAGGTGAAGTGATAGAAGAAGATATACCATGAAAATCACTTCCAAAGGAGACCAGAGATAAATATGCTTGCATTTGGTGGGGGAGTTGTTTTATTTTGTTTTGTTTTGAGACAGGGTCTGCTATGCAGTTCAGGCTGGCCTTGAGCTCACTTTGTAGCGCAGGCTGGTCTCAAACTCACAATGATCCTCCTGCCTCAGCCTCCTGAGTGCTGGGATTACAGGTGTGTGCTGCCATGCCCAGCAACTATGCTTGCATTTGAGGATACATTTCAAGGGCAAAAATGTCATAGGAGAAAAAGGTCATTACATAATGATAAAGGGGTCAATTCATCAAGAGGACATAACAATTTTAAATATGTATGCACTCAAATCAGATATTTAAATACATAAAGCAAATATTAATAGATATAGTTAGAAAAATAAACTGCAAAACAATACTAGCAAGGGATTTCAGCATCTCACTTTCAAAAATAGTTAGATCAACAAGTGAGAAAATTAGTAAATAAATGCACATGAATTGTATTTTTAACCAAGTGGGCCTTTCAGATGTTTACTGAACTTACTATATCCAAAAGCAGTGAAAAGCATATTATTTTCTAGTGCACATGGAACATGCTCCTGGATCAACTATCTGTTAGACTACAACATATGTCTGCACATCTTTAGGAAGCTTTGAAGTCATACAGCATCATTGCAGGCCATGACAACGGCATGCAATTAGAAGAAAACTGAAGAAAGAATCTTGGAAGATTTACAAATATCTATAAATTAAACTATATTCTCCTGCACTCAACCAACTGGAGAATTCAAAAGCATCTTGAGACAAATGACTTTGGAAACATAACATAACAGAGCCTATGGAGGTGCAGTCAAAACAATTCTAATTTTAAAAGTTTTATTAATCAGTATCAACATTACTACACTTGATCTTAGCAAAAGGCCAAGAAGTGATCAATGTCAACATTAAAAAAAGAAAATTCCCAAATAAATGATCTCCCTTCTGTTTAATTAAACTAGAAGATAAGGACTAAGTGAAACACAAAACTAATAGAAAGAAGGTAACAATCAATCAGATAAATAGAACAAATGCAGAATAACATGGAACAAACCCAGTACAGACGACTTTCTTAAATGCACACATATTCATGTTTTATTAACTAAAAATAAACCTTGGAAAAACAAACAAGTCCATACATATATGGGAAGTAGGGGCTAGAACAGAGGGGTCAGGAACAGAAAGTAGACTTTTTGGTATAAACTTTGTTTTATATCTTTGAATTGGAATCATAAACATCTAATATAATTTTAAAATTAATTTTTACAAAAGTAACCTTTGAAAGTGAAAGGAAAAGAGTTGGGCTTTGAAGGTTAAAAAATAAATTGAGGGGGCTGAGGATTTAGCTCCGTGGCAAAGCACCTGCCTAGCAAGTGCAAGGTAGTGAGTTCGATTCCAGGTACTGCAAAAATAAATAAATTGAAAACATTTTGCTGCTCTTCCTAACAAAAAAAAAAGAGTTCAAATAAGTCAAACAAAAATTAAAGAGAAGGAAGTCCAATAGCTCATCAGAAATAAAAAGAACTATAAGGGACTTTTATGAATAGAAAAAATATACAATTTATAATTTTGATAGTTTATGTAATTAGTTAAACAGAGAGATGATGTGGTTATTCTTATCTTCTTATAACTGTGGAAATCCAGGCTAATGGAATTGAGTAACAGAAAATTGAATAATAGAAATGTAGTGAATTGAGAAGAAACCAGGGTTTGAAACCACACTGCAATACTGAAAACATTTTATAGATTTAGTTATTATCATATTGTCAATCTTACACCACAGAGTGTACAAGACACTATAACAGGCACTATGTAACTGTAATTTTTTTAAATATAAGAACACGAGCATAATCTTGCAAGCAATATTTCCTTAATTGTACTGATTTTAAGTCAAAATCTAATTTTTGCAATTTCATCCATAATCATACTATCAATCAATTTTTCAAACTAAACTGATTTACAGTAACTTACATGCCTCATCTTAGCTTTAATTTATGTCTTGGTATCCCTAATAAGATATTTAATTTTAATATTCTAATAATAACTGATAAGGCTGCAAGACACCAACGCATACCTTCAAAAACACAATATTCAACTACTGGAATGAACCTGTCAGCTCCTATTTTTTGAGTGTTTCATCATCGCACTAGTAAATGTAAAACTCAACAACGTTTATTCCTGCAGAAAAACTGTACTTTTGTTAGAGACTACTATGACACTCTTCCCTCTCCAGATTTTAATGTCTATGCAGTGGAGATGTGTTGACTGAATCTTTCCTGTCATTTGTTTGCATGATGAATTAAGAAGAGAAATAATTGTCTTCCTCCCATACATAATAGCATTCCCTAAGTAGGTATTTGTGTATTTTACTCAGTCACTATATATTTCTTGGCTTCATGTCCACAAATATGAATGTTTTAATATCTATTCCATCCCCAAATGAAATCTAAGTCTGATGTGACAATAATAGATTATACTATGTATCGTTTCATTCACCACCAAAAATAGTAGGTCCATAACTTTGATATACTACAGTGAACACAGATAAGATTTAAAATCTAAATAAATCTAGAAACAAGTTAAATTCTGATGTATTAGATCTTAGATTACATGTACAAGGAGTAATCAAAAGAAGATTGAACAAAGTATGTATCTAATGGGTATATGTTTATTCCAGACTTTTTTATTGCAATATAAAGTTGTTTTCATGCGAATGTGTCTGGGTGGTTTACTTACATTTATTATCAATTCACAGATCATATCCTTGGAGAAATTACTGCTTCATATTTGCAACTGAAGAGTTAAAATTATGATGTGATGATGATGATACTACTGAAGAAAATGATAATAAGGCATCAATATCAATAAACATACCACCTACATTTTATTAAATTTCATCTGTGACCTAGACTCTGTGCTTAATACTTATGTTTTCTATCATTAACATTGTTTTACATGTCCCAAAAGTGCTGCATATTAAGACTACTTATAAGATTTTTGTACTAATACAAATGTTTAAATCATTTCATCAAAAATGTTACTTAAGCGTATAAGACTTGCTAGTTATTTATTAAAATGTTTCCATCTTCATATGTGGTTTTAATGTATTGTAAGTATAAGAATTTTTAATACAAGCTGCCCTGCTTCCAAATAGGATTTTAGAGAAGATACTGTCTTTCTTGACAGTGTGGTAGATTGGGCAACTCTAGTAATATTGCTTAATGTTCTTTTAGTCTAAATCAAAAAATATATGCAACACTAAAAAACCATAGTTGAGACTCTAAAAGATAAAATTATATTAAACTTATATGGATATTATGGATAATTTTAAGTCAATAAAAGTTTGAAAAATGAAAACCACAGAAACTAGAGGGTAATCAAACTGTAAGATATCAAAGGTAGAGTTGTGTACAGTTAAAGAGAAATATAATTATTTGTACATTTTACACAAAGATTATAATTTCAGAAGAAAATCAGTCCTCTTCAAATAGTGATGGCTGAATGTCTGTATTTTCCAACATTTTCAGTATGCTTTGAAATGGATACATAATCTTTAAGTTTACTTTGTAGATTTAAAACTCGTGAGTGATATGAAAGAACATGATAATACATTCTGTTTGATGCTGCTGACAAAGACTGCAAGGAAAAACTGCTAATTGCTCTACAGGGAGTAACTACCGAATTCCATAACACTCCGATATCATCATCTTCAAACAATATATACTTAACCAAGACTCAAGACAGTAACTAGATACTTCCAAGCCATTAATCCAAGTAAAATTTAATTTTACAAAAATGCCTTATCAAAGCAGCATAATGAAAATGAGCCTTGAGTTTCTACAGTGCAGAGACACAAGAAGGTAGCATTTTAAACCTCTTTCTGAAGCTGTTCTCATGCCCAGTAATAAACATCTATAATTTTGTGTATGGAACAAAATATTTAAAATAAACCTGACACCAGTATCTGTCTAATGTTATCTGCATATTTTGAAGTTTCTTACTGACCCTTTTGACTTCCAGGCAGGATGGTGATGTATATACAGGATTCTACTGATGATCTTTCCAATTTTTAATTAAAGCATCCAATCACATGGAAAAAATGTGCGTTTTTCCTAAATATATGTGACTGAAAGTCATGAGGGGTAGAGGAGGAAGAATAGAGTTGACAGTCATTAGCATATTAATAGAATCTAAACCAAGGAAAGAAGTGAGGAAAGAGATATGAATTGGTTCAGAGATGTCAAATGAGATAAGTGCCCGGGGAATTCTGCAACAACAGTATTAGGGGTGACATTGCAAACACAATTTAGTAAAGTGTTAGGGTCTAAAGAGAGAAGAGTGTTAGAACGGAGAATTATGTCTCTAAAGGAAAAGATCTCTGCTCAGTAGCAGAATGGGGCATACAAATGAGGCAAGGAATTTTTTAAAAATTCCCTCGTTTTTGAAGACAAGAGAAGCTTCAACGTGCTTGCTAAAATAGGAAAAGGAATTTGAAGCTAAGGGAGAGAAGTGTGATCTTTGATGGAGATCCCTGAGGAAATCTCTAAATGTCAAAAATCCAGGGAAGGGTATGAGGATTACAATCAGGTAGAGAGAAGGGCAAATTAGCTACAACTACCTTTGAACCTGTAATGTAATCTCAAAACATTAAAAAGAAATATAAAACTACCAAGGAAATTGACAGAAACCTTTAAACTACTAGAATATTGTACTTTATCAATATTGAAGCAATTAAATAGATTAAATAAATCAAACACGAAGAAAATCTGAGAAGTAGAATAAATATTTAAGGAAAGATGTTTGTTTGAGTTCTCTTGTACTACTCTTCCTATGCTGCAGTCATTGCAAACAACTAGAGTACAGTACTACCTTGGTCCACGAAGGCTTCCATTAATGAACAATTTGATTCGCAGACAGAAGGTTTCAGCAAAATTGTGCTTCCATTTGCTAACTCCTTACTGGGTGATGAACACAGCCAGGGCCACCTTCCCCACATGAACATGAATGCAGCCATCTTCCCGTCTTACACGTGGTCATGGCTTCCTTTAGTGGAGATCACGGTCATAGACAGACGGGCACACTTGCGGTGAATGTGTGTGTGTGTTTTACCCCATATGATAATCTATAGCATTCAATCCTTCACATCTCCAAGAAAGGTGCAAAGCAAGCATGATGGTAAAAAAAAATTGCAGACCGCAATTTGAAGATAAAATGAAGATAACCAGGATGTACAGAGCAGTAGTGAAGACAACAACAAGAAAGTGCAGAGCAAGGATCATTAGAAAGTGTTGAACAATCACTGAATTGAAGAAAGAAATTGTGGAAAACGATGAGCATGGTATCCACGTGACTGATCTGGTCCTCAGAGCTCAAGAGAGTGAAGTCAACCGTCTTGATTATTTTGAAGGATAAAGATGCTTCAGTGGAGCTGATGTGACGAAAGGAGTCATGTTGTTAATCAAGCAGAAGACACACGTGCTGGAAGAGGTGGGAAAACTTTTGTCGCTGTGATTGAGTAAGAAACGGCTTAAGTCCGTGCTAGAGGGAGCAATTCAGAAGACAAGCAAGAGCGTGCTGATAAGCTGATAAGCAGCAAGGATGTGCCAGGTATCAGGAGCCCCTTCTAAAGTCCGCGGCCCCTCACCACTGCAGGAAAACACAGAAGAAGAAAAAGGGGACGGGTCTACATAACAGAAAACTCAGTATATGAAATAGATAGCCACACCTACACACACACACACACACACACACACACACACACACACACAAATTGTTCTTTCACTACATTACTGCTCTAAGAGTACAGCTCTCCCCTTTACTTAATTACTAACTTGACCTTGTATGTGAAGTCCTTTTCATAAATCCAAAAATTCTAAAGATAAGATTCTGACAGCACAAAGAGATTCGGGGAGGAATCTGCATGTAGGTGGTGGTGGTGGCTGGTAGTCAAGTTAAGGGCCCAAAGGACACAAACAGCTAATGAGTTTGTGACAAGCTTCAGTGGGGAGAGGGGGGGATCTTTCTGCCACACCAATAAAGAGGGATGAAGACAAAGGCCCTTGGGTTTTTGGTTCCAGAACCCCCATTCTTTCATTAGAGCACCTTTCTGTCCTCTCCTTTCCTGCAAATACTGTTTTCTATTTTCCAGTCTAAACTTTTTACCTTTAATTCTTAACCAATAAATGCTTTTGATTCCTGGTTGGCGGCACTGTAGTGGCATGGTACATAGACACCCCCAGACATGATAGATTTTAGGGAAACGAGAGAGAGCATAAACTCTTTTGATCTAGACACTCATCTGTTCTTGAGGCTTTAAACATGAGCTACACGGCTAAGATCTAACAATTATATTTCCAACTCTAGCCTACTTTTTAAGTGTTTGGTACAATTAACTTGATGGTATCTACACTTAGGTATCTCATTTGGGCAATGTTACCTTGAAGTTTTGTGTCTCCCACATGTTCCTTCACCAGCCTTTTACTTTTTCCATTAAAATCCTCACATTCTACTCAGGCACAGAAATCAAATGTTTGGATGTATGTTTTATCTGTTACTCTCCCATACATTAACTCTATTAACATGTTCTGATGATGTTACTTTAAATGTAAGTCTATCCAAGCTGCTATTTCTCTCCATTTTAACTACTGCTTCCTGAAGCCAATCACTATCAATTCTGAGGTCGATTCCTGTTACAGAAATAGTATAACTCTGTGTGACTTAACAGAGCCTACAGGTCCTGATTATTGCTTCAAAGTTATGCCACAAGCTGTTATCACTGACTCAGTTAGCTTCTCATAAACCTAGATGGCCTAAGAGAGAATGATTTGCTTATGTGATTAGTTATCATACACCTGCAGTGTCAAGCAGACTGATTTTGCCATAATGCTAATAAACATTAAAGAATTCAATAAATGAATGGTAGCTTGCTTTTAGAATGAGATCTCTAAACAACTGGAAAGGAAAGACACCTCGCTGGTCTGCTACCCTGTCATTTAAAAAAAAAAAAACTCATTAATTCGCCACGGGCAGTTCTCGGTCTATGTTTGCCTATTTGCTAGTTGATATAATAGATGTGATCAACATATGTGGTATGCTTAAAAATTATTAAATAAAAGACTTGTTGCCAATAATCCCCGACAAACTTCCCCTCATTTCAAACACATCTATCCCTTCATTCTTTCCACTTTATGGGAGTTCTGTAAGTCCTTTTTTTTAATGATTGTACTAGGTGTGATCAAAAATTCAGTGAACACTGCAGCCAAGTGTCATCCAACAGAAAGGCATGCTCATAAAAACATTAAGATGTGTTCTTATTCACATTATCTGTGAGATCTGACTCCGCCCAAGTTCTAGCTCTTCCTGAAAGTCAAAATCACCAGCAAAGGTAAAGATTTTGATTGTGTTTTGGGCATCCAGGCAGGTCTTACAGCACAACTGCAGATATTCATGAGATAAGAATTCCAGAACTACTTTCAGGAGTATCAAGAATGTTCAAACAAGTGCATTTTAAGTCAGAGAGAGTATTTGGAGGAGGATTAATTAATGCTGCTGTGTCTTTCACTGCAATTTTTTAAAAATTTAAACATTCAGCATGTTTGTCAGTCATACCTCAGACGCTGTGTTGGTGTAAATGCGGAGTTAGGCTTGGGGAAGTAAAAATGGGGTAGGGTGATAACTGCGGAAATGGAAAATGTTTTGCTTTATTGCTTCTAAGCTTTCACCAACAAAGCCAAACAAAAGTGTCTGCCAAACACCTCACTGGGTTTCCATACCAGGTTTTAATGTCCCACAGAGATTTACACCTCGAAGTACTCAAAAGGAAACCAAATAAAGTGGAAGATTTCAAGTGACTGAAATGCCGAAAGTACAAACAAGTTAAATTAGTTTGGAGGAAATTTCAATCTACCTTAGTAAAATGTATTATAATTGTGGCCTCATCCTATGTACTCATTTTCTCTCTTAATTAGATTCTTACCCTACTTATTGTCTTTCTTCGCTATCTTGCAGTTAACATTCAGGAAAAGGAAAATCACTGATTAACATGAAACTAAATAGTAATAGAATGCCTATTTTAGAAACATCATTTTACTGGGCATGGTGGCTCACTGCCATAGTGCCAGCACTCAGGAGGCTAAGGCAGGAGGATCACTGCAGGTCCGAAGCCAGCCTGAGTGAGCTCAAGGCCAGCTTGAACTGCATAGCGAGACCCTGTCTCAAAAAGACAAAAAAAAAAAAAGAGAGAAAGAAACACCACTTCGTTGTTAGTGGAGGTTTGTTTTGTTTTTTATTTAGGAGTGCATTTACATCTCATTCTTCTAAAGCATGTGACCTCTTTCTCCACATTATTTAATTCCACTAGGAAATTCTAAACTAACAATAAAGATGAAATAGAAAAAAAAAAAAAAACCTTCACTTTGACATACTTCCTGCTTATGTGTAGAAACAAGATTGATTTTCTCTCTCTATTTCCAAAACTGGAATAAATTATTACCCATTTTAATTCTTTGTCAATTTCGATGACAATTCAAAGTGAAGGAAAATAAATGTATCAGCATTAGTCACAATTTATCTAGGCACTCCAGAATCTTTTTTGAAGGAGTACATTCAATTAACATTACATTTTGAGCATTTCCCATGTCATTACATATTCCTCAAGGCATGATTTTTAATGGGTTTATAATATTCCTATCCTAGAAAGTATGATGATTTATTTAGCATTCTCTCTGATGTTGATTATTTCAAATTGCCTCCAATTTCTTATTGCTACAAATAATTCTACCACAAGTGTCATTGTATATGTCTTTATCTACCTTTTTGTTTGTTTCTATAGAACATATTTCTAAAAGCAGACTTAACTGTTCCTTTCAGTATACCATCAGATATCAACAGTACAGTTATCCCAGCTACTCTTTATACTTATAATTTATCTATCTATCTATACATGTATATGTATATATATTTCACCTTCCTTCTTTCTTTTTTCTTCTTTCCCTCTTCCTAGTTCTTCCTTCTTCTGAGCAACTTCTTTCCCTTTCTTATCTATTGTACGTTTTGAATTTTACTTACTTTTTCAGGGTCCTACACTAGGGAGACAATATGATGTTTACCACTTGGGTCCAATTTATTTCTCTTATGAGTATGGTCTCCAGTTAAATCCATTTACCTACAAAAGCCTCAATATTATCTTTTTTTATAGATGAGTAATACTCTATTGTGCAAAAATATCACACCTTTTTTATCCGTTCCTCAGTTGATGGCATTTGGGTTGTTTCCAAGATTTACCTATAGCAAATTGTGCTGCTATAAACACGGGTGCACATATATCCAATTTTGCATGCTTATATCTGGTAACCTGAGCAACTGAACTGAAGGCAACAACATGCAATGGAACAACCATTAGTTAATTCCTATCATCTTCTCTAGTGAAACTCTGTATTATTGCTAATGTTTTATCTAATATTTTTTATTCTCTTTAATAGTTTGAACAATTTCCATTCTTACATCTGGTAATCTGAGCAACATAGTTGAAGATGACAATATGTAATATAACAACCACTGTTATATTCTTATCATTTTGTTTTGAAATTCTGTATCACTTTTAATGTTCTTGCTTTGGTTTGTTTATATCTGTGATGTTGATATGTTGCTATTGTTTTTTTTTTTTTCTTTACTACTCCCTTTAAAATAAAAAATAAATAAAGCTGAGGGCTGAGGATATAGCTCAGCAGCATAAGCACCTGCCTGGCAAATGCAAGGTCCTGAGTTCAATCCCTGGGACAATAAATATAAATAAATAAATAAATAAATAAATAAATAAATAAATAAATAAATCCAGTTGAACTTAAAAACATAAACACAGATTTATTTTGTCAATGACCCACAGCACATGTTGCAAACTGGCTTTTCAAAAAATTGGTATCCATTTCAACCCCAACAAAGAGTATATGTGAAGATTATAATTCCTGAATTTCTTACCCGGGAGTTAGTTTTCCTCAGACCTTTACAATTAACTTATCCTTATACTGTGAGACCTTTTTGAACATGGCTTTAAGCTTTCTATTCTGTTAGTAAATTGTGACTTTCTCTTACTTACCTGTAGTTCTTAATATGTTAAAGATTGATAATTTTTATCTTATTTGTTTGGTTTTTGTTAGCTCTATGATACATATGGTGATCACTTGCATATACAATATTTTTCTTCTCAAAATTTAGTCAAATGTATTCATCCTTTTACTTTTGAATTTTTCTATTTATTAAACCATGTTGAAACTTATTCTATGTGAACCTGTACATATCTGTAACTCTTTACCAATTAATGTATTTGCTTATAACTAATCTATGTAGAATTTCTTTTTTAGCTTATGTATAACATGAAGATTCCATTTGTCAAGGTTTTACAAAGATACAGAATCAGTCACACATTTACAAGGACAGAGAAACAGAAGCAGAGATAGAAAGAGTCACAGAGGCAACAGAACAAAGATGGAAAGAGAGACACAGAGAGAATTTTTTCAAGAAAATTGCTTGTGTAGTGGTAGAGGCTGGAAGTGAAATACGTGGAGGTCACCAGCAGACTGGAAATTTAGTTCATCGTTGATGTTATAATCTTGACTCTGAAATTCACAAGTCAAACTACCATGGTAGAAACTCAAGCAATGTTTCTATGCTACAATCTCAAGGCAAAATTCTTTCCATTTGGAAAACCAGTCTCCTATTCTTAAAGCTTGCAAATTATTGGATAAAGTCCATCTACAACACAGAGTTCACTATTTTGCTTGAATTTAGTTGATTATAAATGTTAAACTCAGTCACAAGCATCTTTAGGGCACCATCAACACCAGCGCTTGTCCAAGCAGCTAGTTGTCAAAATCTGATCAACTTGATAAACCTACTCATTTTTACAGATCTCAGTTGACATTATGTCTACATTGAGAGAATTTACTTCTCAGGCACCTCAACCACTGTCCTCTAACCTTTTCATGCCATCTGCTGAGTTTCCATGTAGTATTGGTTTCACATTTTTGTTTTATTCCATGTTGGTATTTTGAATCAATGTAATGTGGTATTTTGAACATGGATACTATTCATTTACTTTTTGCAACACTTCTGAAGATATGACAGATCAAGAATGATGACCTGCTTCTTTTCAGTAAGAGAGAACTTTTACCTCTGCCTGATGCTTCCTATTTTATTTGGAATAAAGTATGAAGTCATTATCTTAATGCCCTATAAGTTCATGGCCCGCAGTATCTGCAATGACCTCAATGCCACGCAAATATCTGCCCTAGTGATGCACATGACTCTGGCTGTACTCTCATTCAGGTATCTCTCCCAGCATCACTCCATCATAGATGCTTTTCCTTACCAGCCTGTCCATTCGTTCATTAGAGTTATTCATTAGCTCTTACTCCAACTTTTTTGTTTCTTAATATGCTTCCATTACTCCAAAGCTGGGTATTTTCAAACTATGTTTCTCACACTACATTGCCTGTTAGTTTCCATGTTGTATCTCCACGGAGAAACACTTAATTCCCAATAGAAGATGGGAAGATAAAAACCATTCCTCTTATGCTGCCTCCACTGGCAGCAGGAGGCATAGCAACCTGAGTGGCCGCTGCCCATTAACACATAAATTCTAACAGTTTGCAGCTCTGTAATCTTTGTAGGGTTATTGACAGAAGCTACAGAAACATCGCAGCAGTGAATTGCAGATCCATCCTTTACAGATAAGACGTACTTTTTTCTGCTTTCTACCATTTTCTTTAGTGTGTGTGACCCACTTCATCCATCTCAAGGACAATATCAGCTGTCTTTTGTCAGGTAGTTTTCCCTCCCTAATTTGCATTTCCATCCCAGGGCAATAGAAGTTTCTTGTTAACTATGCATTCTTTTGTTCTCCAGCCAAGTTCAGCTGGGAATCCCCTGATCCAAAACTAGGATGAACTTTTTATTTATGTGGGGTTCTGCAGACTTTCCAAAAATTTTGGATATACAGTATATCCTCTGGATTAATTCCCCATCTACTTAAAATATCAGAGTGATTTATGAAGTGTAACCAAAAACTATGGTGAAGTTCAATTTGAAAAAATGTTATAGTAAAAGACAAATTGGCATTAGTCACCCTCAAAATATTCCCTCTTGCTTGAACCACACGTATCCGATCATTCTTGCCACTTTCTGAAGCAGCCCTGAAGGTTTTCCTTTGTGAGTATATTATGTAGGGGTCACTAAAGGAACAGAATCAGTATAAAATGTATGGATAATTATAAAATGTCTTAGTTAAGTAGGCTTACAGTATCAGAAGGAAGGAGTCCTTCTCTTGGACTTCCTATCTATTTTACTTTCAGAACCATCATAACTAATCTGAAAATGTCACAGGGCTTCCTGGGCCAGACCATTCTGATCACTGCTTTCCTTCTGCTGTACATGACAGTAAGTATGTCTTTGGTGATTGAGCACCGCCACTTGGCTCCTGCCACCCTGGGATTGCATTATCCGTAAGTTAAACCTATTATCTATAAGTTTCCCAATTGAGTGGTAATAGTCCCCACTGTGAAGTCTGGCATAAAAGAAGAGTAACAACCAGGCTCTTCAAGAACTCTGGTGCTCTTCTCAGAAATATTTTTCTTAAAATATTGTTAAAGGAGACATTCTTTTGAACCATGCCATTGTGGAATATTTGCTTTACCTAACAAATCCACTCTACCATTCCTAACTACCTCTAAGCCATCAGGCATCTCCATCTTATTCGCAGTGAGCCATCTTTTGATCCCTACTTCAGTCAACCAGTGAAATAAACAACTGGGACCCTTTTCAGTTCCACCAGTTATTATATCAAATTCAGAATCTCTGCTTAATCTCAGCCCAAGTCCTATAGTAGCAGCCTGAAAGAGAAAGTATGTGTTACTAAGTGGATTGACTCTGGAAATGCTTAGAAATAGGCAGTCTTCAAATTTTCCACACATCACTGTGGTTTCAGTGCTGCACTGCTATGGACACTTGGCAACTATGCATTTTCAGTCATTTCCTTTGCTAAAGGATTTTTTCTTAAGATTATCGTTCTCAGTCAACCCTTCTATACTGGACGAGTATGGTGTATGAGGGTGTGCATATGTGTAAATGGTTTAGTCTGGAATCTCAAGAGAAATAGAGCCAGTTTGTCATGGTTTGGGGGATATTTTTGCAAGGGGAACAATATAATACAGGACACATATTTTATAAGATTATTTATAATAATCACCCAAAGAATGATGTACAAAAGAGTGCAGGAAATCTGTCCACACACCATAGGCCAGGAAGCCAGCTGAGGGCCTGGATCCTGGGATAATGCCCTACATGAGTCCATCTGAAGACCTCCAGCCCATAACAATGCCACCCATGAATCCAACTGGAGACCCAGAGCCCATAACAATATCTTATGCAGGCCTGTTTCACAGATCTACACTGGGAAGGCCCAAAGGTCAGTGGTGGAATCTAGAAATTCTGGGCCAGTGGGATGAACGCTCTGTACTAGCAGGTTGAAGAATCTGCACTGGAGCCAGGAAGCAATGCTCAGAATAACCAGAACTCCCCTGAAAGGTACCACAGCCCTCCTCAGCAACAATGAGATCCCGAGCTCCTCCAATGATCAAGATGGCTGAGTTCCCATCAAGGAAGCCAATGCAGCAAGCTTCTCCAGGAGACCAGCAGTATATCATCTTCCCCTTCGGAGCCAGGAAACGATGCTCAAATTGAGGACCAGAGCTCCCCCAAAGTAAACCAAAGCCATTCTCATTGCCAACGAGGTCCTGAGCTCCTTGGAGGATGAAAACAGCCAAGTTCATCGGAAAGCCAGCATGACGAGCTCCTCCAACAGAACCAACAGCTCCTTACAGCTTCTACCAGCTCCCAATAGCCTTTCTCCGCTCCCAACAGCCTAACTTCTTCTCCACTACTGCCTCTTATGCTGCTGGTAATAATCTTCAGGTGGGGCTCTCACACCGAGCACCATGCTTACTCAGTTCAACTGGGATATAAATTTACCACCAGTTATCAAGCCACTACACGGTTTGACATGTAAATGTTGAAGCTGGAGAAGCAGGAAAGCTGGTGGCATAACTGAAAGATCAGAGTGCTAGAATCACCATTACCCAATTTGTTTTGGGTCTTAAGCCCTGAGAACCAGAAAAATAGAGGGAAGAAGATCAATGTTCCAGCTGGTGTAGTCAGATAGATTTAATTCCATCTGCCACCTTTTTGCTTTATGCATAATCTCAAAGGATTGGATGATGTTCATCTACTTTGGTGACAACCATCTGGTTTACTCAGTCCTCAGTTCACCATTTTAAGTGCTAATTCCTTCCAGGAACATTTTTTATATTGTCACTTTCAGGAGTAATATCTAATCAGATATCTAGGTCTGTGTTCCAGTTTAGATCTAGAATACCTTTCAAAAGCCTCCTGTGTTCAAGGCCAGGGCTTTGGAAGGTTATGGGATCATTGGCAGCTCTATACCCATCCGTAGATTCTGCCACTGAGGATTTCATAGCTGAATGTGCTGTTAGGAGTTGGGACCTGGTCCAAAGAAGCCATTCACTGAGGTTGTGGAAGGTCTTGGGTAGAGGAAGCTAGTTGTGGCCCAGTGGCTAAGAAGCAGAGAGAGAAATCAAGGGAGGAGCTGGAGATGGAGATCAACTCTTCCAGGCCATTACCCCAGTGACTTGCTTCTTCAGTCCAGACTCCTCCTCCTACCAGCAAGCCAGCTATAAGCTCCCACCATAAAATTGTCTTCCAAAAGCTGCAACCATGAGCAGCATCCAGGCCTCCTTGGATCACAGCTGCAGAGGTGTTTGAGTGCCTGGATATCTATGAAGTGTGAACTAAATTGCAGGAAACCAATTCCTTAGGTGGCCCTACTGGAGCAGGGTGC
Source organism: Chinchilla lanigera (assembly GCF_000276665.1). Lineage (NCBI taxonomy): Eukaryota > Metazoa > Chordata > Mammalia > Rodentia > Chinchillidae > Chinchilla > Chinchilla lanigera. The sequence continues at coordinate 8,547,519 of NW_004955458.1, forward strand.
CCTAGGGTTTTCTCGCAAAGTCCTACATTTTTATACCTTTGAGCTGGTGAAGTGTCTGGTCTTCCTGGGTCTTGGGATACCCCCAAACCTTTCTTCCTCCTACCCTCCTACAAAGTACTTGGCTGCTTTTTGGTGATAATATTTTCTTCCACACTCTCCTCTGCCCCAACTTTACAGATCCTTCTTTCTGGGGAACATTTAAACTCTTCAAATGGGCTTTTGGCTCCTGAGATTCCGTACAAATCTGACTAAAAGCGTTAAACAATATTCATGCTACAGCCTAAACATTAGACTGCTTTGAAATTTCCTCCACTAGATTAATTATCCTGCCCTGTTAATCTCAGTCCCCTGCAAATTCTCAGGAGGTGCACAATATGCAGGCAAATTTTCCACCACAGCATAATATACATGGTCTGTAGGCCAACTGCTAGTAGAGACCTTCCCGGCTGAAACTTGTGGAGTATGACCTTTGCTACTTTCATTACTGCTAGTAGCCTGGAATTCTGAGCTCTAACCAGACTTTCCCATCACCCTGGGCTTATAGCTGTGGGGTGTCTCCATCCAGCATCTCTACACTTTCCCAACTCTGCCTGTGAACCACTTCCAAAGCATCTGAACCTCAGGTCCAGCAAGTCATAGTGACAGCTCCACTTCTTTGGTACTTAAATTTGTTTTACTTATTTTCCTCATTTCTAGGACAAAATACCCAACACTTTCCACTTAAGGGAGATTCAGTTTCCCTCATGTTTTATGAGGCTTCAGATCATAATAGAGCAATTTCAAAGTAGAACAGCATGGTAGAAGGACCTAAGTAGAGAAAAGCTGCTCGTGAACTGTCAGGTGAGAAACAGGGAGATCATGGGAGGGAAGTAAACTCTTCCAAGTCATGGTTCCAGCAACCTGCCTCTGCAGACCAGACCCTACCTCATATCATTAGAAAGTAGTAGGCCTAAACAATCCATTACTTTCACATAAACATAAAGACAAGAGGAAAATTAGAAGAACCATGTGATTCAGAAAGACTCATAGCTGTTCATTTGCCATGAGACATGATAAGGACATGTTAGGGTTTCCTGATACACAGAACGAATTTTCTTTGTCTTAATTTTCAATTGCCTTTTTCATTCATATAAAAAAATGGATAAAACCTTTCATATATGACATAATCGCTTCTATGAAATGATATAGTCTGCAGGATCTAATGTAGTTTATTTTTTTAGTTTTTTGGTTACTAATCTTGCTATGTAATCATTCTTAGGTTGCTCTTTGTGTCCCTGACAATGCTTCACTCTACCTATCTTATAATCTTCCACGAAAATAAATACCTTTGCATTTCTGGTCTCATGATTTTTTTCTAAGATTGGAATGTGTAAACTTTGTTTGTAAGTTTAAATTGTCATATGGCAATAACCAAATATCTCTGCAACATACTTCGGCCCATATGTAACTGCTGAATTATAATCTTAGGGAAAAATGAACTAATGAAATATATGAAACTATATACAACTTTATCACACACTTTAAAATTATTCAAATTCTTGGAATTATTTTTCAAAATATTTATTATATTTATGATGAATTTTGTGTGTATGTGTATATGGTTATATAATTCTGTCTATATGTAATTATACATATATAAATGTATTCATGTTAGTAAGTAGATGTGTATCTACTTCTGTGATTAGGTATGTTAATATATGTGTTCAAATATATTTTTAATGAACAGGTGTGTGTCTGTGTCTGAGTATATTTCTATGTATATACATATATCTCTGTATTTATGTGTCATATATGTCTTTCCAGATCTATTTGTTTGATGTGGTTTTATTTGTGCATTGTATGTTTTTACATATATTCAAGGGTAAACACAAGGAAATGATTTATTCTCCCAAACGGTGTATTAGGTACTCAAAATAAATTTATATTAAATTTTTGTAAGAATTCATAATATGTTTAAGTTACTTATATACTAAGGAACTAAACCAGAGCAGCACAAAATAAGTAATATGAATTTAGAAAATCTAAGAACTCAAGTCAAGCTTAATTTGTTAATTTCAGAACCTCAGATATTTACAGAGAAACAAGTGCTACATTTTGAAATTATTGAAATTATTTTTAAAAACCACTACCAATTATCCTGCTACATTATGAAATTTAAATGAGAGCTATGTAAGACTGTTTTCAGACCCAGTGACATTTGAAATAGTAGCTGTCATTTTTATCCTGTACTTTATCAATTTATTCTGTGTAGAATTTCTAGAAATGATTTATTGAATATTTCTCTTGTGGCCAGTGTAGAAGTGTGTTTTCTGGGAGAATTCCAGTAGTTCACTTTCTTCCAAAAGACCTTGCAAAGTATCTTAGTCACTTTGGTGCATTAATCATAATCTAGTATCCAACATGCACCTCTATGTAACAATAAATCCAATTTTATCGTCATAATGGATATTTCTTCCTGTCTCAGAGGCACACCAACATTATCTATAATTGTATGAGTGAGACATCAAACCTGAATATAAATCTACAGTTATACAACAAAAATCAAATTAACATGTGTTACAGAGTATCTGAATATAAGACCATTCATACCTGGTGGATATATGGAAATCAAGGCTGTAATCATTTATCCACTTAGTGAACAGGTAAAACAAGCAAAAACAACATTTAACTCATGCTAATTTATAATTAGGTTAAAAAGACAGGTTATTTATCTCACAATAAATATGTTCTTGTAAATAGAATGAAAATACTAAATTGGTGACTAAACTATCCTTTATGTACAGTTCATATAAATTCCAGAAATGATATTATCAATATTCATTTAGTCAATTAATGATTATGGCTAAGAGTTCTGACTTCTGTATTTCTCTTTCTGGCTCACATTTCTTACAGACATGAATAAATTTAGTCCTGCTAAAAAATCTAGCTTATGTTTGGGCATCCATTTTCTATGCAAGATATCTTTGCATATACTTATCTATTTATAATATATGATTATTTTTCTCAGTTTAATTCAAGGAAGTATATTTTAATACTTCTGTAAATTAAAAGCAATGAAAAATGTGAATAAAAATTTCCAATTTTGAGTAACAGCTATTTACTTATACAAAGAGCTTCACTAAGGCCAGGGCAAGTAGAACCAAATTCCCGCCCAGATAAATAATGTCAAAATTTTGACAGGGAAAAACACTGAAAAAATATTGAGCACAGTAAAAGGAAAAGGATTCATCATGTGATATAGACTACTACAAAGCTGCCCTGAGCAGGACTTCAATTAAACAATGGGCTTTTCAAGTTTACTTGCGAATCTGTCCAAGGCCTAAGCTGCTTGTCTGGAGATAGGCAGTGGACTCATAGTAAGTGAACTCTGTGAGTCACTGGTCCCTACTGAGGCCTGTAATGGCAGATGAAGGTATGAAGCCATAAAGGGTAAGACAAGGTCACGGCCAAGGACACCTGCATCCAACCTCAGCTAGATACTGTAATCTCAGGTGTCTCACTCATGTGTCGATTAACTTAATATCTTTCTTGGAGAAGTCCTTTAGTACTTCTGCCTTTTGTAAGTACTCCTCTCCCTTGTTCTGACAACTAAATAAATATAGGCCACCCAGAGAAGGTCTTGGTCTTAGTCCTGAGAGTATCTCAAATTCTTTGAGAGTGCTTTGATCCTCTTGGAGCCCTGAAATCATTCCTTTTGCCTCTTTTTTTTTTTTTAGCTTTCACTATACATTCATTTGGGAGATTGCACACCTGATCAGCCCACAATAACTAAGGGATATTATTAACCCTATAACCATGTAATAGAGACTGTTGATCAGACCAACAGAAATCTTAGTGAAAACGATGGAACCCAGACAGAGGGATGACATATACTACGTACTGAA